>NW_024741674.1:0-19565 GCF_018991925.1 Homarus americanus | reverse complement strand
GGTTCACGGCGCCATAAGCTCGTTGAACAGGCTTTGTGTGAAATATAACAGAGTCTAGGACTGCTTTTAGTGTCCTGGTGGTCCACAGGTAGCATTCCCTGGTCACAATTATAAGATTTTGGGTTTGAATCCTGGTGGGGTGAAGTGGTGATTTTATGTAGAAGTCCGCGTGCTTTATTGGGCTAAATAAATGTATTTGGATCCTAGTGTTTCGTAGCCGGATTTGGTAAAACGTTGCTCTGGTCACCAAGCGGCACGTGTGGTCCCCATTAGAGGTTCACGGCGCCATTAGCTCGTTGAACAGGCTTTGTGTGAAATATAACAGAGTCTAGGACTGCTTTTATTTTCCTGGTGGCCCAGAGGTAGTGTTCCCCTTTCACAATTATAAGATCGTGGGTTTAAATCCTGGTGGGGTGAGGCGTTGATTATATGCAGATGTCTGCGTGCTTTATTGGGCTAATGAAATATATATGGATCCTCGGGTTTCGAAGCCGCATTTGGTTAAACGTTACTCTAATCACCTAAGCGCCACGGGTGGTCCCCATTAGAGGTTCACACCGTCGTAACCTCGTTGAACAGGCTTTGTGTGAAATATAGTAGAGTCTAGGACTGCTTTTATTGTCCTGGTGGCCCAGCGGTAGCATACCCCGGTCACAATTATAAGATCGTGGGTTCATATCCTAGTGGGGTGAGGTGTTGATTATATGTAGAAGTCAGAGTGCTTTATTGGGCTAATGAAATATATATGGATCCACGTGTTTCGAATCCGGATTTGGTAAAACGTTGCTCTGATCACCTAAGCGGCACAGGTGGTCCCCATTAGAGGTTCATAGCGCCATAAGGTCGTTGAACAGGCTTTGTGTGAAATATAGTTGAGTCTAGAACTGCTTTTATTGTCCTGGTGGCCCAGAGGTAGCATACCCCAGTCACAATTATAAGATCGTGGGTTTGAATCCTGGTGGGTTTAGGTGTTGATTATATGTAGAAGTCCGCGTGCTTTATTGGGCTAATGAAATATATATGGACCCTCGTGTTTTGAAGCCACATTTGGTAAAACGTTGCTCTGATCATCTAAGCGGCACAGGTGATCCCCATTAGAGGTTCACGGCGACATAAGCTCGTTGAACAGGCTTTTTGTGAAATATAGCATAGTCTATGACTGCTTTTATTTTCCTGGAGGCCCAGAGGTAGCGTTCCCCGGTCACAATTATAAGATCGTGGGTTTAAATCCTGGTGGGGTGAGGTGTTGATTTTATGTAGAAGTGCGCGTGCTTTATTGGGCTAATGAAATATATATGGATCCTCGCGTTTCCAAGCCGGATTTGGTAAAACGTTGCTCTGATCACCTAAGCGGCACGGGTGGTCCCCATTAGAGGTTCATTGCGCCATAAGGTCGTTGAACAGGCTTTGTGTGAAATATAGTAGAGTCTAGGACTGCTTTTATTGTCCTGGTGGCCCAGAGGTAGCGTTCCCCGGTCACAATTAGAAGATGGGCTTCAAATCCTGGTGGGGTGAGGCGTTGAATATATGTAGAAGTCCGCGTGCTTTATTGGGCTAATGAAATATATATGTCACAATTATAAGATCGTGGGTTCAAATCTTGGTGGGGTGAGGTGTTGATTATATGTAGAAGTCCGCGTGCTTTATTGGGCTAATGAAATATATATGGATCCTCGTGTTTCGAAGCCGCATTTGGTAAAACGTTGCTCTGATCACCTAACTGGCACGGGTGGTCCCTTATAGTGGTTCACAGCGCCATAAGCTCGTTGAACAGGCTTTGTGTGAAATATAGCAGAGTCTAGGACTGCTTTTATTGTCCTGGTGGCCCAGAGGTAGCGTTCCCCGGTCACAATTATAAGATCGTGGGTTTGAATCCTGGTGGGGTGAGGTGTTGATTATATGTAGAAGTCCGCGTGCTATATTGGGCTAATGAAATATATATGGACCCTCGTGTTTTGAAGCCGCATTTGGTAAAACGTTGCTCTCATCACCTAAGCGGCACGCGTGGTCCCCATTAGAGGTTCATGGCGCCATAAGGTCGTTGAACAGGCTTTGTGTGAAATATAGTAGAGTCTAGGACTGCATTTATTGTCCTGGTTACCCAGAGGTAGCGTTCCCCGGTCACAATTAGAAGATCGGCTTCAAATCCTGGTGGCGTGAGGCGCTGAATATATGTAGAAGTCCTCGTGCTTTATTGGGCTAAGGAAATATATATGGATCCTTGTGTTTCGAAGCCGCATTTGGTAAAACGTTGCTCTGATCACCTAACTGGCACGGGTGGTCACCTATAGTGGTTCACAGCGCCATAAGCTCGTTGAACAGGCTTTGTGTGAAATATAGCAGAGTCTAGGACTGCTTTTATTGTCCTGGTGGTCCAGAGGTAGCATTCCCCGGTCACAATTATAAGATCGTGGGTTTGAATCCTGGTGGGGTGAGGTGTTGATTATATGTAGAAGTCCGAGTGCTTTATTGGGCTAATGAAATATATATGAATCCTCGGGTTTCAAAGCCGCATTTGGTTAAACGTTACTCTGATCACCTAAGCGGCACGGGTGGTCCCCATTAGAGGTTCATGGCGCCATAAGGTCGTTGAACAGGCTTTGTGTGAAATATAGCAGAGTCTTGGAATGCTTTTATTGTCCTGGTGGCCCAGAGGTAGCGTCCCCCGGTCACAAATATAAGATAGTGGGTTCAAATCCTGGTGGGGGGAGGTGTTGATTATATGTAGAAGTCCGTGTGCTTTATTGGGCTAATGAAATATATATGGATCCTCGAGTTTCGAAGCCGCATTTAGTAAAACGTTGCTGTGATCACCTAAGAGGCATGGGTCGTCCCCATTAGAGGTTCACGTCGCCATAATCTCGTTGAACATGCTTTGTGTGAAATATAGCAGAGTCTAGGACTGCTTTTATTGTCCTGGTGGCCCAGAGGTAGCATACCCCGGTCACAATTATAAGATCGTGGGTTCGAATCCTGGTGGGGTGAGGTGTTGATTATATGTAGAAGTCCGCGTGCTTTATTGGGCTAATGAAATATATATGGACCCTCGTGTTTCGAAGCCGGATTTGGTAAAACGTTGCTCTTATCACCTAAGCGGCACTGGTGGTCCCCAGTAGAGGTTCACGGCGCCATAAGCTAGTTGAACAGGCTTTGCGTGAAATATAGTAGAGTCTAGGACTGCTTTTAGTGTCATGGTGGTCCACAGGTAGCATTCCCTGGTCACAATTATAAGATTTTGGGTTTGACTCCTGGTGAGGTGAGGTGTTGATTATATGTAGAAATCTGCATGCTTTATTGGGATAATGAAATATATATGGATACTCGTTTTTCGAAGCCGGATTTGGTAAAACGTTGCTCTGATCACCTAAGCGGCATTGGGTGGTCCCCATTAGAGGTTCACGGCGCCATAAGCTCATTGAACAGGCTTTTTGTGAAATATAACAGAGTTCAGGACTGCTTTTAGTGTCCTTGTGGCCCAGAGGTAGCGTTCCCCGGTCACAATTATAAGATCGTTGGTTCGAATCCTGGTGGGGTGAGATGTTGATTATATGTAGAAATGTGCGTGCTCTATTGGGCTAATGAAATAGATATGGATCCTCGTGTTTCGAAGCCGGATTTAGTAAAACGTTACTCTGAACACTTTAAGCGGCACTGGTGGTCCTCATTAGAGGTTCACGGCGCCATAAGCTCGTTGAACAGGCTTTGTGTGAAATATAACAGAGTCTAGGACTGCTTTTAGTGTCCTGGTGGTCCACAGGTAGCATTCCCTGGTCACAATTATAAGATTTTGGGTTTGAATCCTGGTGGGGTGAGGTGGTGATTTTATGTAGAAGTCCGCGTGCTTTATTGGGCTAAATAAATGTATTTGGATCCTAGTGTTTCGTAGCCGGATTTGGTAAAACGTTGCTCTGGTCACCAAGCGGCACGTGTGGTCCCCATTAGAGGTGCACGGCGCCATTAGCTCGTTGAACAGGCTTTGTGTGATATATAACAGAGTCTAGGACTGCTTTTATTTTCCTGGTGGCCCAGAGGTAGCGTTCCCCTTTCACAATTATAAGATCGTGGGTTTAAATCCTGGTGGGGTGAGGCGTTGATTATATGCAGATGTCTGCGTGCTTTATTGGGCTAATGAAATATATATGGATCCTCGGGTTTCGAAGCCGCATTTGGTTAAACGTTACTCTAATCACCTAAGCGCCACGGGTGGTCCCCATTAGAGGTTCACACCGTCATAACCTCGTTGAACAGGCTTTGTGTGAAATATAGTAGAGTCTAGGACTGCTTTTATTGTCGTGGTGGCCCAGCGGTCGCATACCCCGATCACAATTATAAGATCGTGGGTTCATATCCTAGTGGGGTGAGGTGTTGATTATATGTAGAAGTCCAGAGTGCTTTATTGGGCTAATGAAATATATATGAATCCTCGGGTTTCAAAGCCGCATTTGGTTAAACGTTACTCTGATCACCTAAGTGGCACGGGTGGTCCCCATTAGAGGTTCATGGCGCCATAAGGTCGTTGAACACGCTTTGTGTGAAATATAGTAGAGTCTAGGACTGCTTTTATTTTCCTGGTGGCCCAGAGGTAGAGTTCCCCTTTCACAATTATAAGATCGTGGGTTTAAATCCTGGTGGGGTGAGGCGTTGATTATATGCAGATGTCTGCGTGCTTTATTGGGCTAATGAAATATATATGGATCCTCGGGTTTCGAAGCCGCATTTGGTTAAACGTTACTCTAATCACCTAAGCGCCACGGGTGGTCCCCATTTGAGGTTCACACCGTCATAACCTCGTTGAACAGGCTTTGTGTGAAATATAGTAGAGTCTAGGACTGCTTTTATTGTCCTGGTGGCCCAGCGGTAGCATACCCCGGTCACAATTATAAGATCGTGGGTTCATATCCTAGTGGGGTGAGGTGTTGATTATATGTAGAAGTCCGAGTGCTTTATTGGGCTAATGAAATAAATATGGATCCACGTGTTTCGAAGCCGGATTTGGTAAAACGTTGCTCTGATCACCTAAGCGGCACAGGTGGTCCCCATTAGAGGTTCATGGCTCCATAAGGTCGTTGAACAGGCTTTGTGTGAAATACAGTTGAGTCTAGAACTGCTTTTATTGTCCTGGTGGCCCAGGAGTACTTTTTGGTCACAATTATAAAATCGTGGGTTTGATATGGTGGGTTTTGGGTGTTGATTATATGTAGAAGTCATGTGCTTTATTGGGCTAATATAAGTACTGGACCACCATTTGAAGCCACATTTGGTAAAACGTTGCTCTGATCATCTAGCAGCCTGGGTGATCCCCATTAGAGTTCACGACATATATTTCGTTGAACAGGCTTTGTGTGAAATATAGCATAGTCTAGGACTGCTTTTATTTTCCTGGAGGCCCAGAGGTAGCGTTCCCCGGTCACAATTATAAGATCGTGGGTTTAAATCCTGGTGGGGTGAGGTGTTGATTTTGTGTAGAAGTCCGCGTGCTTTATTGGGCTAATGAAATATATATGGATCCTCGCGTTTCCAAGCCGGATTTGGTAAACGTTGCTCTGATCACCTAAGCGGCACGGGTGGTCCCCATTAGAGGTTCATTGCGCCATAAGGTCGTTGAACAGGCTTTGTGTGAAATATAGTAGAGTCTAGGACTGCTTTTATTGTCCTGGTGGCCCAGAGGTAGCGTTCCCCGGTCACAATTAGAAGATCGGCTTCAAATCCTGGTGGGGTGAGGCGTTGAATATATGTAGAAGTCCGCGTGCTTTATTGGGCTAATGAAATATATATGTCACAATTATAAGATCGTGGGTTCAAATCTTGGTGGGGTGAGGTGTTGATTATATGTAGAAGTCCGCGTGCTTTATTGGGCTAATGAAATATATATGGATCCTCGTGTTTCGAAGCCGCATTTGGTAAAACGTTGCTCTGATCACCTAAGCAGCACGGGTGGTCCCCTATAGTGGTTCACAGCGCCATAAGCTCGTTGAAGAGGTTTTGTGTGAAATATAATAGAGTGTAGGACTGCTTTTATTGTCCTGGTGGCCCAGAGGTAGCGTTCCCCATCACAATTATAAGATCGTGGGTTCAAATCCTGGTGGGGTGAGGGTTTGATTATATGTAGAAGTCTGCGTGCTTTTTGGGATAAGCTGAAATATCATATGGATCCTCGTGTTTCAGAAACTCAATTGGTAAAACGTTGCTCTGTTCACCTACCTTTTGGTGGTCCCATTAGAGGTTCACGGCGCCATAAGCTCGTTGAACAGTTTTTGTGTGAAATATAGCAGAGTCTAGGAATGCTTTTAGTGCCCTGGTGGGCCAGATGTTGCGTTCCCCGGTCACAATTATAAGATCGTGGGTTCAAATCCTGGTGGGGTGAGGTGTTGATTATATGTAGAAGTCCGCATGCTTTATTGGGCTAATGAAATATACTTGGATCCTCGTGTTTCCAAACGCATTTGGTAAGCGTTGCTCTGATCACCCTAAGCAGCACGAATTGGTCCCTATAGTGGTTCACAGCGCCATAAGCTCGTTGAACAGTTTTTGTGTGAAATATATAGAAGAAGTCTAGGACTGCTTTTATTGTCTGGTGGCCCAGAAATTGCTTGATCTGATCCACAATTATAAAATCGTGGGTTCAAATCCTGGTGGGGTGAGGTGTTGATTATATGTAGAAGTCTGCGTGCTTTATTGGGCTAATGAAATATATATGGATCCTCGTGTTTCGAAGCCGCATTTAGTAAAACGTTGCTCTGATCACCTAAGCGGCACGGGTGGTTCCCCTATAGTGGTTCACAGCGCCATAAGCTCCTTGAACAGGCTTTGTGTGAAATATAGCAGAGTCTAGGGCTGCTTTTATTGTCCTAGTGGCCCATAGGTAGCATTCCCCGGTCACAATTATAAGATCGTGGTTTCAAATCCTGGTGGGGTGAGGTGTTGATTATATGTAGAAGTCTGCGTGCTTTAGTGGGCTAATGAAATATATATGGATCTCGTGTTTCGAAGCCGGATTTGGTAAAACGTTGCTCTGATCACCTAAGCGCTTTGGGTGGTCCCCGATAGTGGATCATGGGCCTATGAGTCGTTGAACAGGCTTTGTGTGAAATATAGTAGAGACTTGGTTTCTTTTATTGTCTGGTGGCCCAGAGGTATATACCCCGGTCACAATTATAAGATCGTGGGTTTGAATCCTGGTGGGGTGAGTGTTGATTATATGTAAGAAGTCGGCGTGCTTTGTTAGGATAATAAGAAATATATATGGATCCTCGTGTTTCGAAGCCGGATTTGGTAAAACTTTACTCTGATCACCTATGCCGCACAGGTAGTACCCATTAGAGGTTCATGGTGCCATAAGCTCGTTGAACAGGCTTTTTGTGCAATGTAACAGAGTCTAGGACTGCTTTTAGTGTTCCTGGTGGCCCAGAGGTAACGTTCCCCGGTAACAATCATAAGGTTGTGGGTTTGAATCCTGGTGGGGTGAGGTGTTGATTATATGTAGAAGTCCGAGTGCTTTATTGGGCTAATGAATTATATATGGATCCTCGTGTTTCGAAGTTGCATTTGGTAAAACGTTGCTCTGATCACCTAAGCGGCACGGGTGGTCCCCATTAGAAGTTCACGGCGCCATAAGCTCGTTGAACAGGCTTTCTGTGAAATATAGAAGAGTCTAGGACTGCTTTTATTGTCCTGGTGGCCCAGAGGTAGCGATCCCCGGTCACAATTAGAAGATCGTGGGTTCGAATCCTGGTGGGGTGAGGTGTTGATTATATGAAGAAGTCCGCGTGCTTTATTGGGCTAATGAAATATATATGGATCCTCGTGTTTCGAAGCCGCATTTGGTAAAACGTAGCTCTGATCACCTAAGCGGCACGGGTGGTCCTCATTAGAGGTTTACGGTGCCTTAAGCTCGTTGAACAGGCTTTGTGTGAAATATAGCAGAGTCTAGGACTATTTTATTGTTCCTGGTGGCCCAGAGGTAGCGTCCCCGGTCACAATTACAAGATCGTGGGTTCAAATCCTGGTGGGGTGAGGTGTTGATTATATGAAGAAGTCCGCGTGCTTTATTCGGCTAATGAAATATATATGGATCCTCGTGTTTCGAAGCCGCATTTGGTAAAACGTTGCTCTGATCACCTAAGCGGCACGGGTGGTCCTCATTAGAGGTTTACGGCGCCTTAAGCTCGTTGAATAGGCTTTGTGTGAAATATAGTAGAGTCTAGGACTGCTTTTATTGTTCCTGGTGGCCCAGAGGTAGCGTCCCTCGGTCACAATTATAAGATCGTGGGTTCAAATCCTGGTGGGGTGAGGTGTTGATTATATGTAGAAGTCTGCATGCTTTATTGGGATAATGAAATATATATGGATCCTCGTGTTTCGAAGCCGCATTTGGTAAAACGTTGCTCTGATCACCTAAACAGCACGGGTGGTCCCCATTAGAGGTTCACGGCGCCAAAAGCTCGTTGAACAGGCTTTGTGTGAAATATAGCAGAGTCTAGGACTGCTTTTAGTGTCCTGGTGGCCCAGAGGTAGCGTTCCCCGGTCACAATTAGAAGATCGTGGGTTTGAATCCTGGTGGGGTGAGGTGTTGATTATATGTAGATGTCCGAGTGCTTTATTGGGCTAATGAAATATATATGGATACTCGTGTTTCCAAGCCGGATATGGTAAACGTTGCTCTGATCACCTAAGGGGCACGGGTGGTCCCGCTTAGAGGTTCATGGCGCCATAAGGTCGTTGAACAGGCTTTGTGTGAAATATAGTAGAGTGTAGGACTGCTTTTATTGTCCTAGTGGCCCAGAGGTAGCATTCCCCGGTCACAATTATAAGATCGTGGGTTCAAATCCTGGTGGGGTGAGGTTTTGATTACATGTAAAAGTCTGCGTGCTTTATTGGGCTAATGAAATATATATGGATCCTCGTGTTTCGAAGCCGCATTTAGTAAAACGTTGCTCTGATCACCTAAGCGGCACGGGTGGTTCCCCTATAGTGGTTCACAGCGCCATAAGCTCGTTGAACAGGCTTTGTGTGAAATATAGCAGAGTCTAGGGCTGCTTTTATTGTCCTGGTTGCCGAGAGGTAGCATACCCCGGTCACAATTATAAGATCGTGGGTTTGAATCCTGGTGGGGTGAGGTGTTGATTATATGTAGAAGTCCGCGTGCTGTATTGGGCTAATGAAATATATATGGATCCTCGTGTTTCGAAGCCGGATTTGGTAAAACGTTGCTCTGATCACCTAAGCGGCACAGGTGGTCCCTATTAGAGGTTCATGGAGCCATAAGGTCGTTGAACAGGCTTTGTGTGAAATATAGTAGAGACTTGGACTGCTTTTATTGTTCTGGTGGCCCAGAGGTAGCAAACCCCGGCCACAATTATAAGATCGTGGGTTTGAATCCTGGTGGGGTGAGGTGTTGATTTTATGTAGAAGTCCGAGTGCTTTATTGGGCTAATGAAATATATATGGATACTCGTGTTTCCAAGCCGGATATGGTAAAACGTTGCTCTGATCACCTATGGGGCACGGGTGGTCCCGATTAGAGGTTCATGGCGCTATAAGGTCGTTGAACAGGCTTTGTGTGAAATATAGTAGAGTGTAGGACTGCTTTTATTGTCCTGGTGGCCCAGAGGTAGCGTTCCCCATCACAATTATAAGATCGTGGGTTCAAATCCTGGTGGGGTGAGGTTTTGATTATATGTAGAAGTCTGCGTGCTTTATTGGGATAATGAAATATATATGGATCCTCGTGTTTCGAACCCGCATTTGGTAAAACATTGCTCTGATCACCTAAGCAGCACGGGTGGTCCCCATTAGAGGTTCACGGCGCCATAATCTCGTTGAACAGGCAATTGTTTGAAATATAGCAGAGTCTAGGATTGCTTTTATTATCCTGGTGGCCCAGAGGTAGCGTTCCCCTGTCACAATTAGAAGATCGTGGGTTCAAATCCTGGTGGAGTGAGGTGTTGATTATGTGTAGAAGTCTGCATGCTTTATTGGGCTAATGAAATATATATGGATCCTCGTGTTTCGAAGCCGCATTTGGTAAAACGTTGCTCTGATCACCTAAGCAGCACGGGTGGTCCCCTATAGTGGTTCACAGCGCCATAAGCTCGTTGAACAGGTTTTGTGTGAAATATAGAAGAGTCTAGGACTGCGTTTATTGTCCTGGTGGCCCAGAGGTAGCGATCCCCGGTCACAATTATAAGATCGTGGGTTCAAATCCTGGTGGGGTGAGGTGTTGATTATATGTAGAAGTCTGCGTGCTTTATTGGGCTAATGAAATATATATGGATCCTCGTGTTTCGAAGCCGGATTTGGTAAAACGTTGCTCTGATCACCTAAGCGGCACAGGTGGTCCTCATTAGTGGATCATGGAGCCATAAGGTCGTTGAACAGGCTTTGTGTGAAATATAGTAGAGACTTGGACTGCTTTTATTGTCCTGGTGGCCCAGAGGTAGCATACCCCGGTCACAATTATAAGATCGTGGGTTTGAATCCTGGTGGGGGGAGGTGTTGATTATATGTAGAAGTCCGCGTGCTTTATTGGGCTAATGAAATATATATGGATCCTCGTGTTTCGAAGTTGCATTTGGTAAAACGTTGCTCTGATCACCTAAGCGGCACGGGTGGTCCCCATTAGAGGTTCACGGCGCCATAAGCTCGTTGAACAGGCTTTGTGTGAAATATAGAAGAGTCTAGGACTGCTTTTATTGTCCTGGTGGCCCAGAGGTAGCGATCCCCGGTCACAATTAGAAGATCGTGGGTTCGAATCCTGGTGGGGTGAGGTGTTGATTATATGAAGAAGTCCGCGTGCTTTATTGGGCTAATGAAATATATATGGATCCTCGTGTTTCGAAGCCGCATTTGGTAAAACGTAGCTCTGATCACCTAAGCGGCACGGGTGGTCCTCATTAGAGGTTTACGGTGCCTTAAGCTCGTTGAACAGGCTTTGTGTGAAATATAGCAGAGTCTAGGACTGCTTTTATTGTTCCTGGTGGCCCAGAGGTAGCGTCCCCCGGTCACAATTATAAGATCGTGGGTTCAAATCCTGGTGGGGTGAGGTGTTGATTATATGTAGGAGTCCGCGTGCTTTATTGGGCTAATGAAATATATATGGATCCTCGTGTTTCGAAGCCGCATTTGGTAAAACGTTGCTCTGATCACCTAAGCGGCACGGGTGGTCCTCATTAGAGGTTCACGGCGCCATAAGCTTGTTGAACAGGCTTTGTGTGAAATATAGCAGAGCCTAGGAATGCTTTTAGTGTCCTGGTGGCCCAGAGGTAGCGATCCCCGGTCACAATTAGAAGATCGTGGGTTCGAATCCTGGTGGGGTGAGGTGTTGATTATATGAAGAAGTCTGCGTGCTTTATTGGGCTAATGAAATATATATGGATCCTCGTGTTTCGAAGCCGCATTTGGTAAAACGTTGCTTTGATCAAATAAGCGGCACGGGTGGTCCTCATTAGAGGTTTACGGCGCCTTAAGCTCGTTGAATAGGCTTTGTGTGAAATATAGTAGAGTCTAGGACTGCTTTTATTGTTCCTGGTGGCCCAGAGGTAGCATCCCCCGGTCCCAATTATAAGATCGTGGGTTCAAATCCTGGTGGGGTGAGGTGTTGATTATATGTAGAAGTCCGCATGCTTTATTGGGATAATGAAATATATATGGATCCTCGTGTTTCGAAGCCGCATTTGGTAAAACGTTGCTCTGATCACCTAAACGGCACGGGTGGTCCCCATTAGAGGTTCACGGTGCCAAAAGCTCGTTGAACAGGCTTTGTGTGAAACATAGCAGAGTCTAGGACTGCTTTTAGTGTCCTGGTGGCCCAGAGGTAGCGTTCCCCGGTCACAATTAGAAGATCGTGGGTTTGAATCCTGGTGGGGTGAGGTGTTGATTATATGTAGAAGTCCGAGTGCTTTATTGGGCTAATGAAATATATATGGATACTCGTGTTTCCAAGCCGGATATGGTAAAACGTTGCTCTGATCACCTAAGGGGCACGGGTGGTCCCGCTTAGAGGTTCATGGCGCCATAAGGTCGTTGAACAGGCTTTGTGTGAAATATAGTAGAGTGTAGGACTGCTTTTATTGTCCTAGTGGCCCAGAGGTAGCATTCCCCGGTCACAATTATAAGATCGTGGGTTCAAATCCTGGTGGGGTGAGGTTTTGATTATATGTAAAAGTCTGCGTGCTTTATTGGGCTAATGAAATATATATGGATCCTCGTGTTTCGAAGCCGGATTTGGTAAAACGTTGCTCTGATCACCTAAGCGGCACAGGTGGTCCCCATTAGAGGTTCTTGAAGACATAAGGTCGTTGAACAGGCTTTGTGTGAAATATAGTAGAGTGTAGGTCTGCTTTTATTGTCCTGGTGGCCCAGAGGTAGCGTTCCCCATCACAATTATAAGATCGTGGGTTCAAATCCTGGTGGGGTGAGGTTTTGATTATATGTAGAAGTCGGGGTGCTTTATTGGGCTATTGAAATATATATGGATCCTCGAGTTTCCAAGCCAGATTTGGTAAAACGTTGCTTTGATAACCTAAGCAGCACTGCTGGTCCCCATTAGAGGTTCACGGCGCCATAAGCTCAGTCAACAGGCTTTGTGTGAAATATAACAGTCTAGGACTGCTTTTAGTTTCCTGGTGGTTCAGAGGCACCGTTCCCCGGTCACAATTATAAGATCATGCGTTCAAATCCTGGTGGGGGGAGGTGTTGATTATATGTAGAAGTCTGAGTGCTTTATTGGGCTAATGAAATATATTTGAATCCTCGTGTTTCGACGCGACATTTGGTAAAACGTTGCTCTGATCACCTAAGCGGCACGGGTGGTCACCTATAGTGGTTTACGGCGCCATAAGCTCGCTGAACAGGCTTTGTGTGAAGTATAACAGAGTCTAGGACTGCTTATAGTGTCCTGGTGGCCCATAGGTAGCGTTCCCCGGTCACAATTATAAGATCGTGGGTTCGAATCCTAGTGGGGTGAGGTGTTGATTATATGTAGAAGTTCGCGTGCTTTATTGGGCTAATGAAATATATATGGATCCTCATGTTTCGAAGCCGCATTTGGTAAAACGTTGTTATGATCACCTAAGCGGCACGGGTGGTCCCCATTAGATGTTCACGGTGCCATAAGCCCGTTGAACAGGCTTTGTTTGAAATATAGCAGAGTCTAGGACTGCTTTTATTGTCCTGGTGGCCCAGAGGCAGCGTTCCCCGGTCACAATTAGAAGATCATGGGTACGAATCCTGGTGGGGTGAGGTGTTGATTATATGTAGAAGTCCGCTGCATATTGGGCTAATAGCTGATATATGATCCTCGTGGTTTCGGGTCAAGACGGTAAAACGCTGCTCTGATCACTCCATGAGCACGGGTGGTCCCTTATAGTGGTTCACAGCCCATAAGCCTGCTGAACAGGCTTTGTGTGAAATATAGAAGAGTCTAGGACTGCTTGTATTGTCCTGGTGGCCCAGAGGTAGCATTCCCCGGTCACAATTATAAGATCGTGGGTTCAAATCCTGGTGGGATGAGGTGTTGATTATATGTACAAGTCCGCGTGCTTTATTGGGCTAATGAAATATATATGGATCCTCGTGTTTCGAAGCCGCATTTGGTAAAACGTTGCTCTGATCACCTAAGCTGCACGGGTGGTCCCCATTAGAGGTTCAATGCGCCATAAGCTTGTTGAACAGGCTTTGTGTGAAATATAGCAGAGTCTAGGAATGCTTTTAGTGTCCTGGTGGCCCAGAGGTAGCGATCCCCGGTCACAATTAGAAGATCGTGGGTTCGAATCCTGGTGGGGTGAGGTGTTGATTATATGAAGAAGTCTGCGTGCTTTATTGGGCTAATGAAATATATATGGATCCTCGTGTTTCGAAGCCGCATTTGGTAAAACGTTGCTCTGATCAAATAAGCGGCACGGGTGGTCCTCATTAGAGGCTTATGCCTAAGCTCGTTGAATAGCTTTTGTGTAAAAGATAGTAGATTTAGGACTGCTTTTATTGTTCCTGGTGGCTCAGAGGTAGCATCCTCGTCCCAATTATAAGATCGTGGGTTCAAATCCTGGTGGGGTGAGGTGTTGATTATATGTAGAAGTCCGCATGCTTTATTGGGATAATGAAATATATATGGATCCTCGTGTTTCGAAGCCGCATTTGGTAAAACGTTGCTCTGATCACCTAAACGGCACGGGTGGTCCCCATTAGAGGTTCACGGTGCTAAAAGCTCGTTGAACAGGCTTTGTGTGAAACATAGCAGAGTCTAGGACTGCTTTTAGTGTCCTGGTGGCCCAGAGGTAGCGTTCCCCGGTCACAATTAGAAGATCGTGGGTTTGAATCCTGGTGGGGTGAGGTGTTGATTATATGTAGAAGTCCGAGTGCTTTATTGGGCTAATGAAATATATATGGATACTCGTGTTTGCAAGCCGGATATGGTAAAACGTTGCTCTGATCACCTAAGGGGCACGGGTGGTCCCGCTTAGAGGTTCATGGCGCCATAAGGTCGTTGAACAGGCTTTGTGTGAAATATAGTAGAGTGTACGACTGCTTTTATTGTCCTAGTGGCCCAGAGGTAGCATTCCCCGGTCACAATTATAAGATCGTGGATTCAAATCCTGGTGGGGTGAGGTTTTGATTATATGTAAAAGTCTGGTGCTTTATTGGGCTAATGAAATATATATGGATCCTCGTGTTTCGATGCCGGATTTGGTAAAACGTTGCTCTGATCACCTAAGCGGCACAGGTGGTCCCCATTAGAGGTTCATGAAGCCATAAGGTCGTTGAACAGGCTTTGTGTGAAATATAGTAGAGACTTGGACTGCTTTTATTGTCCTGGTCGCCCAGAGGTAGCATACCCCGGCCACAATTATAAGATCGTGGGTTTGAATCCTGGTGGGGTGAGGTGTTGATTATATGTAGAAGTCCGAGTGCTTTATTGGGCTAATGAAATATATATGGATACTCGTGTTTCCAAGCCGGATATGGTAAAACGTTGCTCTGATCACCTATGGGGCACGGGTGGTCCTGATTAGAGGTTCATGGCGCCATAAGGTCGTTGAACAGGCTTTGTGTGAAATATAGTAGAGTGTAGGACTGCTTTTATTGTCCTGGTGGCCCAGAGGTAGCGTTCCCCATCACAATTATAAGATCATGGGTTCAAATCCTGGTGGGGTGAGGTTTTGATTATATGTAGAAGTCGGCGTGCTTTATTGGGCTATTGAAATATATATGGATCCTCGAGTTTCCAAGCCAGATTTGGTAAAACGTTGCTTTGATAACCTAGCAGCACTGCTGGTCCCCATTAGAGGTTCACGGCGCCATAAGCTCATTCAACAGGCTTTGTGTGAAATATAACAGTCTAGGACTGCTTTTAGTTTCCTGGTGGTTCAGAGGCACCGTTCCCCGGTCACAATTATAAGATCATGCGTTCAAATCCTGGTGGGGTGAGGTGTTGATTATATGTAGAAGTCTGCGTGCTTTATTGGGATAATGAAATATATATGGATCCTCGTGTTTCGACGCCGCATTTGGTAAAACGTTGCTCTGATCACTTAAGCGGCACGGATGGTCCCCTATAGTGGTACATAGCGCCATAAGCTCGTTGAACAGGCTTTGTGTGAAATATAGCAGAGTCTAGGACTGCTTTTATTGTCCTAGTGGCCCAGAGGTAGCATTCCCCGGTCACAATTATATGATCGTGGGTTCAAATCCTGGTGGGGTGAGGTTTTGATTATATGTAAAAGTCTGCGTGCTTTATTGGGCTAATGAAATATATATGGATCCTCGTGTTTCGAAGCCGGATTTGGTAAAACGTTGCTCTGATCACCTAAGCGGCACAGGTGGTCCCCATTAGAGGTTCATGGAGCCATAAGGTCGTTGAACAGGCTTTGTGTGAAATATAGTAGAGTGTAGGACTGCTTTTATTGTCCTAATGGCCCAGAGGTAGCATACCCCGGCCACAATTATAAGATCGTGGGTTTGAATCCTGGTGAGGTGAGGTGTTGATTATATGTAGAAGTCCGAGTGCTTTATTGGGCTCATGAAATATATATGGATACTCATGTTTCCAAGCCGGATATGGTAAAACGTTGCTCTGATCACCTAAGGGGCACGGGTGGTCCCGATTAGAGGTTCATGGCGCCATAAGGTCGTTGAACAGGCTTTGTGTGAAATATAGTAGAGTGTAGGACTGCTTTTATTGTCCTGGTGGCCCAGAGGTAGCGTTCCCCATCACAATTATAAGATCGTGGGTTCAATTCCTGGTGGGGTGAGGTTTTGATTATATGTAGAAGTCCGCGTGCTTTATTGGGCTATTGAAATATATATGGATCCTCGAGTTTCCAAGCCAGATTTGGTAAAACGTTGCTTTGATAACCTATGCAGCACTCCTGGTCCCCATTAGAGGTTCACGGCGCCATAAGCTCATTCAACAGGCTTTGTGTGAAATATAACAGTCTAGGACTGCTTTTAGTTTCCTGGTGGTTCAGAGGCACCGTTCCCCGGTCACAATTATAAGATCATGCGTTCAAATCCTGGTGGGGTGAAGTGTTGATTATATGTAGAAGTCTGCGTGCTATATTGGGATAATGAAATATATATGGATCCTCGTGTTTCGAAGCCGCATTTGGTAAAACATTGCTCTGATCACCTAAGCAGCACGGGTGGTCCCCATTAGAGGTTCCGGCGCCATAATCTCGTTGAACAGGCTTTGTTTGAAATATAGCAGAGTCTAGGATTGCTTTTATTGTCCTGGTGGCCCAGAGGTACCGTTCCCCTGTCACAATTAGAAGATCGTGGGTTCAAATCCTGGTGGGGTGAGGTGTTGATTATGTGTAGAAGTCCGCGTGCTTTATTGGGCTAATGAAATATATATGGATCCTCGTGTTTCGAAGCCGCATTTGGTAAAACGTTGCTCTGATCACCTAAGCAGCACGGGTGGTCCCCTATAGTGGTTCACAGCGCCATAAGCTCGTTGAACAGGTTTTGTGTGAAATATAGAAGAGTCTAGGACTGCTTTTATTGTCCTGGTGGCCCAGAGGTAGCAATCCCCGGTCACAATTATAAGATCGTGGGTTCAAATCCTGGTGGGGTGAGGTGTTGATTATATGTAGAAGTCTGCGTGCTTTATTGGGCTAATGAAATATATATGGATCCTCGTGTTTCGAAGCCGCATTTAGTAAAACGTTGCTCTGATCACCTAAGCGGCACGGGTGGTTCCCCTATAGTGGTTCACAGCGCCATAAGCTCGTTGAACAGGCTTTGTGTGAAATATAGCAGAGTCTAGGGCTGCTTTTATTGTCCTAGTGGCCCATAGGTAGCATTCCCCGGTCACAATTATAAGATCGTGGTTTCAAATCCTGGTGGGGTGAGGTGTTGATTATATGTAGAAGTCTGCGTGCTTTATTGGGCTAATGAAATATATATGGATCCTCGTGTTTCGAAGCCGGATTTGGTAAAACGTTGCTCTGATCACCTAAGCGGCACAGGTGGTCCCCATTAGTGGATCATGGAGCCATAAGGTCGTTGAACAGGCTTTGTGTGAAATATAGTAGAGACTTGGACTGCTTTTATTGTCCTGGTGGCCCAGAGGTAGCATACCCCGGTCACAATTATAAGATCGTGGGTTTGAAACCTGGTGGGGTGAGGTGTTGATTATATGAAGAAGTCCGCGTGCTTTATTGGGCTAATGAAATATATATGGATCCTCGTGTTTCGAAGCCGCATTTGGTAAAACGTTGCTCTGATCACCTAAGCGGCACGGTGGTCCCCATTAGAGGTTCATGGCGCCATAAGGTCGTTGAACAGGCTTTGTGTGAAATATAGCAGAGTCTAGGACTGCTTTTATTGTCCTGGTGGCCCAGAGGTAGCGTTCCCCGGTCACA
The DNA here is from genome assembly GCF_018991925.1 of Homarus americanus. Taxonomy (NCBI): domain Eukaryota; kingdom Metazoa; phylum Arthropoda; class Malacostraca; order Decapoda; family Nephropidae; genus Homarus; species Homarus americanus. The sequence continues at coordinate 1,707 of NW_024741674.1, read as the reverse complement.
ATTATAAGATCGTGGGTTCAAATCCTGGTGGGGTGAGGTGTTGATTATATGAAGAAGTCCGCGTGCTTTATTGGGCTAATGAAATATATATGGATCCTCGTGTTTCGAAGCCGCATTTGGTAAAACGTTGCTCTGATCACCTAAGCGGCACGGGTGGTCCCCTATAGTGGTTCACAGCGCCATAAGCTCGTTGAAAAGGCTTTGTGTGAAATATAGCAGAGTCTAGGGCTGCTTTTATTGTCCTAGTGGCCCAGAGGCAGCATTCCCCGGTCACAATTATAAGATCGTGGGTTCAAATCCTGGTGGGGTGAGGTGTTGATTATATGTAGAAGTCTGCGTGCTTTATTGGGCTAATGAAATATATATGGATCCTCGCAGCCAGTCGAATTGGTAAAAACGTTGCTCTGATCGCGCCTAAGCGCAAAATCTTTATTAGTGGTTCGCGGAGCCAATACTGTTGAACAGGCTTTGTGTGAAATATAGTAGAGTCTAGGACTGCTTTTATTGTCCTGGTGGCCCAGAGGTAGCATACCCCGGTCACAATTATAAGATCGTGGGTTTGAATCCTGGTGGGGTGAGGTGTTGATTATATGTAGAAGTCTGGCGTGCTTTATTGGGCTATTGAAATATATATGGATCCTCGAGTTTCCAAGCCAGATTTGGTAAAACGTTGCTTTGATAACCTATGCAGCACTCCTGGTCCCCATTAGAGGTTCATGGCGCCATAAGGTCGTTGAACAGGCTTTGTGTGAAATATAGTAGAGACTTGGACTGCTTTTATTGTCGTGGTGGCTCAGAGGTAGCATACCCCGGTCACAATTATAAGATCGTGGGTTTGAATCCCGGTGGGGTGAGGTGTTGATAATATGTAGAAGTCCGAGTGCTTTATTGGGCTAATGAAATATATATGGATCCTCGTGTTTCGAAGCAGCATTTGGTAAAACGATGCTCTGATCACCTAAGCGGCACGGGTGGTCCCCATTAGTGGTTCTCGGCGCCATAAGCTCGTTGAACAGGCTTTGTGTGAAATATAGCAGAGTCTAGGACTGCTTTTATTGTCCTGGTGGCCCAGGAGGTAGCATCTCCTCGGTCACAATTATAAGATCGTGGGTTCAAATCCCGGTGGGATGAGTGTGCTACTATAGCGTAGAAGTCCGCTGCATGGCTGGGCTAATGAAATATATATGGATCCAGATTCGTCACATTTCTCAGAAAACGCTGCTCTGATCACCTAAGCGCACGGGTGGTCCTCATTAGAGGTTCACGGCCATAAGCTCGTTGAACAGGCTTTGTGTGTGAAATATAGCAGAGTCTAGAATGCTTTTAGTGTCCCAGGCCCAGAGATCCCCGGTCACAATTAGAAGATCGTGGGTTCGAACTGGTGAGGTGAGGTGTTGATTATATGAAGAAGTCCGCGTACTTTATTGGGCTAATGAAATATATATGGATCCTCGTGTTTCGAAGCTGCATTTGGTAAAACGTTGCTCTGATCACCTAAGCGGCACGGATGGTCCCCTATAGTGGTTCACAGCACCATAAGCTCGTTGAACAGGCTTTGTGTGAAATATAGCAGAGTCTAGGACTGCTTTTATTGTCCTAGTGGCCCAGAGGTAGCATTACCCGGTCAAAATTATAAGATCGTGGGTTCAAATCCTGGTGGGGTGAGGTGCCGGATTATATGTAGAAGTCTGGCGCGTGTTTCATTGG
>NW_024741673.1:0-21728 GCF_018991925.1 Homarus americanus | reverse complement strand
CCCTCACGCTTCTTCCCTCACGCTTCCTCCCTCACGCTTCTTCCTTCACGCTTCCTCCATCACGCTTCCTCCCTCACGCTTCTTCCCTCACGCTTTCTCCCTCACACTAATCTATCACTAGCAAGTCTACTGACTTGGCGCACTCTCAAGTACAACTACTTCTTCCGTCACGATTCCTCCCTCACGCTTCCTTCCTTGCGCTTCCTCCTTCACGCTTCCCCCCTCACGCTTTCTCCCTCACGCTTCCTCCCTCACGCTTCTTCCCTCACGCTTCTTCCCTCACGCTTCCTCCCTCACGCTTCCTCCTGCCTCTACGGCTTCTTCCCCGCTTCCTCCTCCCCGCCACTCTTCCCTCACGCTCCCCTACGCCTCCCATCTTACTCAACAGCAGCCTACGACTGAAATCAACCCACACTTCTTCCCTCACGCTTCTTCCCTCACACTTCTTCCCTCACGCTTCCTCTCTCACGCTTCCTCCCTCACACTAATCTATCACTAACAAGTCTACGGACTTGGCGCACCCTCATTCAACTACTACTACTTCTTCCCTCACGCTTCTTCCCTCACACTTCTTCCCTCACACTTCTTCCCTCACGCTTCCCCCCTCACGCTTCCTCCTTCACGCTTCCTCCCTCACGCTTCCTCCCTCACACTAATCTATCACTAGCAAGTCTACGGACTTGGCTCACCCTCATTCGACTACTACTACTTCTTCCCTCACGATTCCTCCCTCACGCTTCCTCCCTCACACTTCTCCTCTCACATCTCCTCCCCTAGTCTCTCTTTATATCTCTCTCCTCCCCTTGTGTCTCTCTCCTCTACACCTCTCTCCTCTCCTTCTCTCTCTCCTACACCAATCTTCTCTTTTTATAACACTGTTTTCGTTGCGTCTTAAGCTGTTGTTGTTGTTGTTGTTGTTTTTGTTTTCCATACTCCGGCCAAAACACTAAATAAACAAATAAATATCGAGATCCGTGTTGTTCTTATTCCAATTTTTCCCAACAACATTTATGACGATTGTTTGTTGTAAATATTATCATCATCTTAGAAAAATAAACATGGGAGCTCATTTGACTCTCATGGTTACTTCACCTGATGCTTTAAACACTAAGCAGCTCATTTGACTCTCATGGCTACTTCACCTGTTGATTTAAACACTAAGCAGCTCATTTGACTCTCATGGTTACTTCACCTGATGCTTTAAACACTAAGCAGCTCATTTGACTCTCAAGATTACTTCACCTGTTCATTTAAACACTAAGCAGCTCATTTGATTCTCATGGTTACTTCACCTGTTGATTTAAACACTAAGCAGCTCATTTGACTCTCATGGTTACTTCACCTGATGCTTTAAACACTAAGCAGCTCATTTGACTCTCAAGATTACTTCACCTGATGCTTTAAACACTAAGCAGCTCATTTGACTCTCAAGATTACTTCACCTGTTGATTTAAACACTAAGCAGCTCATTTGATTCTCATGGTTACTTCACCTGTTGATTTAAACACTAAGCAGCTCATTTGACTCTCATGGTTACTTCACCTGATGGTTTAAACACTTAGCAGCTCATGACAGCTAACTTCCCCCCATCCCCCCCCCCCTATCTATCACATTTAAAACATACAACACACTCAAGTCACACTTTAATAGACACTTAACTTTACGAACACCTACACTTAACTATCATGGCCTCCCTCTCAAACCTCGCACATACTATATTATATACTTAACACTTATAAACACACTTAATATTAATAAACACACTTAACATTAATAAACACACTTAACACTTATAAACACACTTAACATTAATAAACACACTTAACACTTATAAACACACTTAACACTTATAAACACACCTAACACCTATAAACACACTTAACATTAATAAACACACTTAACACTTATAAACACACTTAACACTTATAAACACACTTAACACTTATAAACACACTTAACACTTATAAACACACCTAACACCTATAAACACACTTAACATTAATAAACACACTTAGCACTTATAAACACACTTAACATTAATAAACACACTTAACACTTATAAACACACTTAACACTTATAAACACACCTAACACCTATAAACACACTTAACATTAATAAACACACTTAACACTTATAAACACACTTAACACTTATAAACACACCTAACACCTATAAACACACTTAACATTAATAAACACACTTAACACTTATAAACACACTTAACACTTATAAACACACTTAACATTAATAAACACACTTAACACTTATAAACACACTTAACACTTATAAACACACTTAACACTTATAAACACACTTAACACTTATAAACACACCTAACACCTATAAACACACTTAACACTTATAAACACACTTAACACTTATAAACACACTTAACACTTATAAACACACTTAACACTTATAAACACACTTAACATTAATAAACACACTTAACACTTATAAACACACCTAACACCTATAAACACACTCAACATTAATAAACAAACATAGCACTTACAACACACTTAACACAACACCTTTACACTCCCACATCAACATTACTTTCCATCTCTAAGTAAACAAGTCTCGGTATATTTCTGTAATAACACCCTCAACTTAATCACCTTTTCTCTATGTTTTTCAGTAATCTTTCTTAATGTTGGACTGAGACTGTTACTGACGTCTCAAAGTTTAACCCGAGGAAACATCTAGTTTTTCTTTTACACGTGAGAGGAAACTTGTAATTTAATTCACTCTGAGATGCTTTTGTTTACAGCGTTTGTTTACAGCTACGATAAAGGCGCCTGGGTTTAATTCTGGTTGTGTGGGGGGGAGGAGGGGGGGGGGTGTTGGTGTGTGTGGAGGTGTAGGTATCTATCTATCTATCTATCTATCGGGAACATCACTCCATCTCCACTCACTACAGTAACACAGATGGCAAATCACGTGAAGATTAGACACCCCAGCTTAACTCGCCTTATGATTAAACACCGTAACGCTAATCTAACCTAACGATAACCTAACTTAACGCTAACCTAACCTAATGCTAACCTAACGCTAACTCTCTCTATTTCTCTTTAGGCGGTCTCTCTCTCTATCTCTCTCTCTCTCTCTCTCTCTCTCTCTCTCTCTCTCTCTCTCTCTCTCTCTCTGTCTTTCATCTTATATTTCTTCGTTCCTCTTCGTCTCTTTTTATATGATTTTTTCCCAAGTATTTTTACTGTCTTCTCTCTGTCTTTCTACCCCGCTCTGTATGTCTGTCTCTCTGTCTTTATTTGTCTGTCTGTCTCTCTCGGACTGTCTATATCTGTCCCTCCCTCCTTCCCTCCTGCCTCACTCCCTGCTCCCTCCTTCCCCACCCACCCACTCCCTCCCTCACTCTCCTCCCTCCCTCCCTCACTCTCCCTCATAACCGCATTAACGAGAGACTTCCTAGTTATTTCTCCCCATATTAACATACGTCACATAAATTCTCTGCCTATTTAAAGAGTCATTTGCCATGGCTTTGATGTGCAGGTCGAGGCAGGACGAGGAAGGTCGAGGCCTGTAGGAGTCTACCACCTCGGGGCCTGCAGGAGATGAAGACTCCCTCATGACCAAGTCTTTGATCCTCTTAGTAAGGGGATTTTTCGTGTGTCCATTCATCTCAAAGTTGGATTCACTGTTAAGGGAAATGTTAAGTGACCTGAGATCCGAGATTTGAGAAACGAGACCCGAGACCTAAGACCTGAGACCTAACACCCGAGAGCAAAGACCCGAGACCTCATTATAAAAAAACGAGACTCGAGACCCACAATCCAAGACACAAGACCTATAAGACCCCAGGAGTAAAATTCGTAAACTTTTCTTCAGTCGTCCACCCAAAAAAAAAAACAAAAAAAATATTTTACTAAACCTTGAACAAGTAAATATAAATTTTGCTCCAAGAAAACAAAGGAAAACAAAAACAACACACTGTACTCCATGTACGCAAAGTTATAATACCTTTTGATGATGATTCGTGTGTAAGTAAGAATTATTATTATTTTTTTAATATTTTGACAACATTTTTACTTTGATATATTCATAAAAGCTTTTGGTAAATCGTTGGTCTAATTTGTTGTTTTAATATATAATCTAATTCACGTTATAGAGCACCACACATATATATACCTGTGTTTTAATTAGTAGTGGATCATATATACCTGTGTTTTAATTAGTAGAGGCTCATATATACCTGTGTTTTAATTAGTAGTGGATCATATATACCTGTGTTTTAATTAGTAGAGGATCATATATACCTGTGTTTTAATTAGTAGAGGATCATATATACCTGTGTTTTAATTAAGGTATATACATCTTCGACCATTGGGAAGTCTGTCTAAAAAACACACACACACAAAAAACAGTGAATATTTTTGCTGTTTTGTTGTGAGTCCATCAGTTGTTTTCCTCCCAACTGCTGCTTGACGCTCATCATGTCAGACCTAATTCTCTCCTTCGCTCTACATACATACATACATACATACATACATACATACATACATACATACATACATACATACATATTTTCCTCAGTGCTTACTTAACATTCATAGTTCCAAAGCTCCCTTATGCTTCCCCTGCCTCTCTCTGATCATCACCATGACTTCATCTGCACCATTCTCGACACCGGCTCCTGCTTCCACCTGAGATCCCTCGTCCGCGAATTGCTGTTCAACACCACAACCGCATCCAGTCTATTGTCGTCATCATCATCATCATCATTATTACTTTAGTAAATATTGCAAACAAGTATTTTGAACACCATTAAACTTATGTTCATTTCTGGTGATCCACAATACAGTGGAACCTCCATTTAAAGGACTACATGAAGAATAAAGTCCGTTAAATCGAGGTTCAGGTAGATATGAAACGTTCATTTAACGGATTTTTTGGGGGAGGTAATTCCGTTAAGTCGAACCTCCATTAGATGTGAAATATCTATTTAAAAGACTTCATTGAGGGGAAAGTCCGTTTAATCGAGGTCCCATTAGATACGAAACCTCCATATAACGGACTATAAACATCAGATCGAGGTCCATTACAAAGATATTTCATCGTATTTTTGTTTTGGTCAGAAGGGGAGAAGAGGGTTTAGCCACGGCGTCCCCAGGCAATTCTCAGGCCACCAGACATAATTCACTGGTGCAGGGCCACAAAACTTACCTTTTCTCCAACATTTTCACCAACCTTTCACCTAATAGAAATCAAGGGGTAATATCACCTCTTCGAAAGTAATGACTAATTGACCCTTTTCAGGTAAACATCATGTCAGGTATAGAATTTTGGCAGAATTGGTTAAAAAATCGTAAGAGGTGGAAATTTTATGTTTTCATTGAGGCTACACTAACTTACTTTTATTAGCTTGTCGCGAGAGCCATACATAGCCAGTGTCAGAGTTATTATACCTGTACTACACCTGACTGGAACGCTTATAGGCTGCAACACATTCGGAAAAAAAAGGTTCCAACAATGCTTTGAACAGATAACAAAAGAAACAAAAAACACACGTAATAAATAACAAAAGAAGAGCGCCATTACAGTATGAAACAAAAACATACGTAACAAATAACTTCACAACAGCTGCTAACGAAGACAAACAATTTACAGGAAGTCCATAAATTAACTAACCAATTTGATATTTAACCTTAAAACATATTAAAGATGAAATACATTGGTTAGGTTAGGTTAGGTTTAGACAATTTATGAATACTGTATTGCTGTATTTCGATAACAATAACAGATATACCGTAAAATTTATTCATTTATAGATGATAAATTCTTGTTTATTTGTATATTTTCCCCGTTAAATACATACATAAGTCTCTATATTATGTTGAAATTAATGATTCGTGATAAAAAACACCAAACTCTCTATGAATGATAAATGAATAATTCTACACAACGAGTCAATGATTTACAATTACGTTTCCAACTATTCAGAAAAATTTGTCTCTCTTACATGGAGCAGCCGCCCCCCCTCCCCTTCCTATTTACATACCCATCTTCACAAAATTTTACAGGTAATTAGTGTAAATTCTGCTTAATGAGAGACGCGCCGGGTATAATTAGCCACGAGGAAACGTACAAGCACTTAAAACTTAATTCAAAATTAAGTGAGAGACCCACTTATACCAGAGGCACTTACTGTGTGAGTGTACAGTTAACAGCCAGGGTTTAATGTGAAGAGGAAAATGTGGAGGTGGTGTTTTAAGTGTGGTGTGACTTTTGTTGTGGCTGGAGGACACACACACACACACACACACACACACACACACACACACACTCACTCTAGGGGGGCATCTCAGGATGTTACTCAGGTGTTTATCAGCATGACATCACTGTGTGGAAGGCCAGGTAGAGTGTGGAGATGGCCAGGAAGATTGTGCAGATGGCCAGGAAGATTGTGTAGATAGCCAGGTTGACTGTGTACATGACCAGGCAGACTGTGTAGATGGCCAGGCAGACTGCGCACATGGCCAGATAGAATGTGTACATGACCAGGGTGACTGTGTACATGACCAGGGAGACTGTGTACATGGCCAGGAAGACTGTGTACATGACCAAGTAGACTGTGTACATGGCCAGGAAGACTATGTACATGACCAGGTAGACTGTGTACATGACCAGGAAGACTGTGTACATGACCATGCAGACTGTATACAATTGGCAAAGTCATCATACTCAAGGGGTTAAATCATCATACTCAAGGGGTTAAGCCACAATCCTCAAGGGGTTAAATCATTATCCTCAAGGGATTAACCCATCGCACTCACGGGTTTAAAATCAACTTAACAAACGCTTGAAATCTCAACCAAAAATACAAGCACCAACGAAAATGAGTCATTAAAAATAAATCCTAATTTCCTTTTTAAACAAGACACGATCACGAATTCCTACCTAACCCCCACCACACACCCCAACAAAAAAGTAAACAAAAAAGGTAAAAAAAATCAAATATCGAATGCTTATCAATATCAAACTCCATAACACTTTGTAGCTCCTGTAAGCGTTTGCCAATAGCACGACGCCACTTAGAGTAAAAAAATGGACCAGAATTCAATGACACAATGAGAGCTGCCAATAATAATCTGAGCCTCAGCATTTATGACGATCGAGATAAAGAGAGAGAATTAAGTCAGCATTTTGTGGATATTTGGTGGATTAAGTCATCATTTTGTGGATATTAGGAGGATTAAGTCAGCATTTTGTGGATATTGGGTGGATTAAGTCAGCATTTTGTGGATATTGGGTGGATTAAGTCAGCATTTTGTGGATATTGAGTGGATTAAGTCAGCATTTTGTGGATATTGAGTGGATTAAGTCAGCATTTTGTGGATATTGAGTGGATTAAGTCATCATTTTGTGGATATTGGGTGGATTAAGTCAGCATTTTGTGGATATTTGGTGGATTAAGTCAGCATTTTGTGGATATTGAGTGGATTAAGTCAGCATTTTGTGGATATTGAATGGATTAAGTCAGCATTTTGTGGAGATTGAGTGAAGTATAATGATTTTATAAGTGTGTGTTTTAACCTTTTAAGTATTAAGTGTGAAGTAAGGAGGGTTTTTATTAAGCGCATAAGTAATAAGGGTGTGTATTACGTGTATAAGTAATGAAAAGTGTATTAAGTGTTAAGTAATAGGGTGTGTATTACGTGTATAAGTAGTGAAAAGTGTATTAAGTGTTAAGTAATAGGGTGTGTATTACGTGTATAAGTAGTGAAAAGTGTATTAAGTGTTAAGTAATAGGTGTGTGTATTACGTGTATAAGTAGTGAAAAGTGTATTAAGTGTTAAGTAATAGGGTGTGTTTTACGTGTATAAGTAGTGAAAAGTGTATTAAGTGTTAAGTAATAGGGTGTGTATTACGTGTATAAGTAGTGAAAAGTGTATTAAGTGTTAAGTAATAGGGTGTGTATTACGTGTATAAGTAGTGAAAAGTGTATTAAGTGTTAAGTAATAGGGTGTGTATTACGTGTATAAGTAGTGAAAAGTGTATTAAGTGTTAAGTAATAGGGTGTGTATTACGTGTATAAGTAATGAAAAGTGTATTAAGTGTTAAGTAATAGGGTGTGTATTACGTGTATAAGTAGTGAAAAGTGTATTAAGTGTTAAGTAATAGGGTGTGTATTACGTGTATAAGTAATGAAAAGTGTATTACGTGTTAAGTAATAGGGTGTGTATTACGTGTATAAGTAGTGAAAAGTGTATTAAGTGTTAAGTAATAGGGTGTGTATTACGTGTATAAGTAGTGAAAAGTGTATTAAGTGTTAAGTAATAGGGTGTGTATGAACCTGTTACATAAATAAAAGTATATTTAAACTTAAGTGTAGTGCATATACGTACTTATGAACTCACTTAAAAACATACTTTCAAAGCTATCATAACACATCAGGTTAATAGACACTTACAAATAAAATTTTCCTTGTAAAAAGTTATTTGTCGTTCCAGTTAAATTATTCAAAGGTTACTGAACGGAATCCAATGACGGTGTATCTGCAGGGTGTTCTGTAGTAGATAAGGAGCCGTAACTTACACTCTGGAACCTAACTTAACCTAACCTAACTTCAGAAAAATTATACAAACAGAAAAATGTCCGTCAAATCACCACCTAATCACCACCAAAACAACGGTAAATCACCACCAAATCACTAAATCGACGCCAAATCACCACTAAAACGACGGTAAATCACCACCATATCGACGCTAAAAAAAACCATCAAAACTACTGTACATCATCACTAAATCAACGCCAAATAAAAACACCCCAAACAAATGATAATAATTCCCCATGTGATTCAACAGATAATAAGACTCCCAGGTTCTGTTGTAAATAAAGGAAATCTAAACAGAACCTTAACACAAAGGTACAGATATTGGAAGCCACAGTCAATAAAGATGTCAGCCAACTTACCAATATAATCCATTAATTTTAAAGGAGGAACGAGACTCGATTCCTCATAATGTCAGTATTGTGTTTTGCATCTACCAGGGTGTGTCAGAAACGTATACACAGTGTCTTATAGATTCTGGTGGTGTTTGAGTGAATATTGGCATTAAAAGAGCAACATCTCTTCAGTAGTGTGAGGTCTGCCATAGGTGAGGACAAGGTTGCCACGATCAACCACGAAAATGTGACGGGTTGTGTGTGTCGATATTTTTGAGAAAGATACACAGCCTTGATTTATGTCAACATTAATCACAACAAAAATAACGACGACTAAAACAACAACAACAGCAGCTACAACAACAACAACTACAACAAAAACATAAGAGTATATTAAGCTGAACAAACACACACACACACCATCTTGAGTTATTTAATGAGAGAGACACGTGGACTATAACAAGTTAATAAAGAGAATTTGCATCGTGTTGAAAAAAATTGTCATCGAGTTATTTTGAGTCATTTCCTTTGAGCAAATCGTCACCCGGTTATAATAACAGGCAGCATTCTGTACACATTTTGGTGAAAGAAAAACAAACTGAGGAATATATATCTCTCTCACTGTCGCTATTTTTATTTTTTAGGGGAGCATAAACAACAAGCTTAAAGATGCAAACAAAACAATATCTTTAAACAACAGATTTAAAGGTGTAAACAAAATATATCCCACATAAACAACAAACTCAAGGGTGTAAACAAAGAAATAGCTTACTTAAACAACACACTCAAGGGTGTAAACAAAACAATAGCTTTAAACAACATATTCAAAGGTGTAAACAATATATATCTCATGTAAACCAAAAATTAAGAGTGTAAACAAAATATATCCCAAGTTGACAACACACTAACAACACTGACAACACACTAACAACACTGACAACACACTAACAACACTGACAACACACTAACAACACTGACAACACACTAACAACACTGACAACACACTAACAACACACGACTCCAATGTAATAAAACAAACACCAAAAAGACCTATTAAAATCCCAAACAGAGAATCTAATTTAGCTTTTGTCAATATCCAACTGTAGTGAACATCCAACAGAGCATCGTGTGACTATCGGCCGGTCGAGCGAACATGGTAGGTGTATGAGGAGGCCTGGTGGTGTGTGTGCGTGGTAGATGTTCCTCAATTTCATATGGTCAGTCACCTGTTAGGTCATTTACAAAGCCAATGTCATCAAGGAAATATCTCAACTGCACCAGAAAATATATTAATATAGATTCTTTAATTAGTCCGTTGGGTATTGTCAATGGGAACTGTACAATTGTGTTTTTTATCTGAGCTATAATGCACTTAAAACGTGGCACCGTCTTTGTCAGAGTACATCAGATATCGTCTTACACTGCCAACTTGTTGCAACTCTTCAACTAACGCAGAGAAACACTCACAGAGGCGTGTAGATCCGAAAGTCAACAAGACACGAAAGGTTATGTCACTTGTTTTTTGATACACAATCACCGAATTACATCAGAACTGTTAATTTTTTTTTCTTCTTGAAGGTATCTTTGGCTGACAAATCATTAATTAGTTCCAAGGATTCTAGCTGTACCTCCTTGAAATTCGGGATCATCACAAGATTCCCGTGTTCCACTGCTATTTCTGAAGAGTTATAGTTTGGCAAGGAAAGCTAAGATAATAATTCGTATGAGTAATCATGCTTGAATCTTTCCCTTGTATCATGTGGAGCTCACAGAACACCTGAAGAAGGTCCACAATATACGACAGTCGTACTTCAGTATTAAATGCAGCCAGCAAATCCATTTTCTCTTGTATTTCGAGGAAATTCTTCACTTGGTTGAGAATGGTGAGAAACTTTCCACCAAACAGCCACTTTACTTCTGTGTGGGCAAGAACAGTGTTTTATGCATGAAGACCATGTCGGCACACAGTTGACAAGTTTGACAATATGGTTTAACAAATATTTCAACTCGACGATGAATGAAACAGTGAACACCGGTGGCGTTTGGTGCTTTTTCTTTGACACGAGTTTGTAAACCAGATTTTGAACCAAGCCAGGCTGGAGGTGCATCGGTTGTGACGCTAACAAGATTACTCAAACTACACTCTTAATATATGGAGACATAATATCCATCACATCGGCCGAGGTTTTAAAATTCTGATTCAGACGAATTTCTCTTTTATGCTGCCGATCAAAATATATCAACATCAAGACAACAACTGGGTATGAGATGTTTCATCAAGTTGTATCGTAAGAAGAAGAAGAAAATAGCTCCTTTCATCTCTTGTACAAATTGACTCTTCAAATCATGAGAGATATCAACCATTCTAGACTGGACTGTGTTGTTCGAAAAAATACTTCACTCAATTTCGTGTATCATCGTAACAAAGCGCACACTGTTCGGGGTACATAACAGATTCAGCTCCTCAACGATTGTGTGTGGCCTTTCCTTCAAGTTACCAAGTAAGGAACCTTGTATGGAGCTGCTACTAAGTTCTTATTGGGGGAGTAGTCCAGCAGTGTCCGGCAGCTGTACATAAGATACCTACAGTCGTTTCCATCTCACCAGTGTTTGTTAAAGGTAATAATGTGTAGTTATTGGTGTCTGGCCATGGACACTTACTCTATTTGATAAAGCTGCAGCAGACAGTTTTAACCAGACACTTGATAGTCTCATTATCCTTTGTCAGATACTCCACCTAGGACATCTGACAGGCTACCAGACTCCCGATCCCCTCCTATACCTTTTGACTGACTATCACATCTACTTGTTTATCATCTACTAATTAACCTATTATAAGTAACATGAAGAAGTAAAATACACCTGCAGCTACCGGTAACGTGCGCCCCTGAGGTATTGTATTGTGAAAAAAAAAATCATTGTCTGCTTGATTGAATTTTTTAAAATACATGAGTGCTCCCCCCCTCCCCTCCCCTCCCCCTTCACCAGTTCACTACAACATGACAGGTGACAGTAATGAGAAAGGTGACAGGTCTCTCCCCTCCCCTTAACACCCATTGTTGACGGAAATTGTCCCTCTCAACCTGTCATCCTCCTGCTGTCTAACACGGCTCTCCACTCTGGCCTCCTCCATCTCACTTCATCTATGTCGTGACTAGTGGTTGTGTGTCCCAACCCTACCTAACCTTACCTCTCTCCACCCTCCAATTTACTCATATTTTATCGATTTAAATTATATAGAAACGAATCGAGGTCAAGGACACTGAATGGAAAAAAAATACCCTGCTGTTCACTAATGACCCCTCGGCCAGGTATACACTAATAACTCTGACCGTTGACCCACTGAGACTAAAGTTAAAATGAAATTCGTCTTCTCTTGGGACGTGATACCAACACCAAGGTCACTGGTTCTTGAAAATACTTAAAGAGTACGTGCTTAAAGACCTGAGTTAATGCATGGACTGGGTTGGACTCAAGAGTACATGCTTAAAACACTTCAGTTGTTTTAATTACAGGAGTACTTATAAACCACATTATAGTAAGGTACACGGGCCTACTGCAGTCACCTGTAATAATGAAGACAAATCACAGGTATACCACGACTAAATTACATGGTACAGTAACTTCTCACTGTAATATTCCGAGGTTACAGTTTTCTTAAAGATGAATTTACTTGTGAATAAAAAGTAAAAATAGTTAAAAAAAAAAAAGGGGAGATTTTTTCTGCATGTCGACTAAAGTTTGTGTCAGTTACTTTGAAGAATTTTAAATTACTCCTCAAAGGAACACAAGAGCACTTCATATCTTGAGGGTTTTTTCCGCCTTTGATACTCACATACGAGCATAGAGCCATCACATTATAAAGATCTACGCCCCAAAAAATTCTTGAAAAATACTCCGAAACCTTATTATTATTATTATTATTATTATTATTATTATTATTATTATTATTATTATTATTATTATTATTATTATTATTATTATTATTATTATTATTTAGAGTGATTACTTTCCATTATCATGACACTCACACTCAATCACTCAATCGCACTCACTCACTCACTCACCCGGGACGTCAGATCTGTAGACACCCTTACCAGACCTGACAAATGCCTCTACCTTCAAGTTGTCTCATAGGGCCTGTACTTCCATTACCTCCCACTGGCCTCCTTCAGCCACCTCTCACCGGGCCAATTTCAGCCACCTCCCTCAAGCCACCTCCTACCACCACCACCCCTTGGCCACCTCCTACCACCACCCCTTGGCCACCTCTCACCACCTCCCTCGGGCCACCTCCTACCACCACCCCTTGGCCACCTCTCACCACCTCCCTCGGGCCACCTCTCACCACCTTGCCCGGACCACCTCCTATCACCTCAAGTCGTTCCATCTCGTCTGTGGTCATCGCCTAAGTCGTCTGGTCTTGTTTGGGTCTTGTTTTGGTTTTGTTTTGGTCTTGTTTAGGTCTTGTTTAGGTCTCCTTGTCAGTCACGTCCACCTTAGAATAGTTTTGAGGAGTCTCCCCTTATCTGGGGTCATTATTATGTTTCTGTAGCATAGGTGGGGCATCTCTATATCTGTCTAAATGTTTGTCTGTTTGCCTCTGTCTCTCTGTTTCTCTGTCTGTCTGTCTGTTTACCTCTGTCTGCCTATCTGTCTTTCTCTGTCTCGGTTGGTCTTTGCCTCTCTCTGTCTATCTCTGTGCCTTTCTCTGTCTCTTTCCCTGTCTCAATCCGCCTGAATATTCTATATAACTTACACCCCAACGCTAACTACGACCCTTCAAAATACACGACCTTCCCTGAAACACTACTCACGACCTATCTCACTACTACGTTAATACGACCTGACTGTACTAACAACAATGACGACCAGTTAATTATAAAAAAAGGTCAACAAAAGAGTGACTATAACTGACTGACTGGAAGATATATCTAACTCACTAATGATTGGGCTTGACATGTTAATTGATCCATGGTAATTGTTTATTTAACTGGTTGACTGGTTGACTGACGTGGTACAGGTTAATTAAGTGATCGTTAGCATACCTTTGTCCGGATGATTGATTGGCCAATTAACCAACTGGAGAGGCTGACTGGATATTCATTCATTTTCACACCTTTAATTATCAATACGTTAATAATTTCCTTTTCACAGCTTGATAACTGACAGTGTAATAGACTATCTCCACTAGTAGACTATCTCCACTAATAGACTATCTCCACTAGTAGACTATCTCCACTAATAGACTATCTCCGCTAGTAGACTATCTCCCAGACTATCTCCACTAGTAGACTATCTCCCAGACTATCTCCACTAGTAGACTATCTCCCAGACTATCTCCGCTAGTAGACTATCTCCCAGACTATCTCCGCTAGTAGACTATCTCCCAGACTATCTCCGTTAGTAGACTATCTCCCAGACTATCATCACTAGTAGACTATCTCCCAGACTATCTCCACTAGTAGACTATCTCCCAGACTATCTCCGCTAGCAGACTATCTCCCAGACTATCTCCACTAGTAGACTATCTCCCAGACTATCTCCACTAGTAGACTATCTCCCAGACTATCTCCACTAATAGACTATCTCCGCTAGTAGACTATCTCCCAGGCTATCTCCGCTAGCAGACTATCTCCCAGACTATCTCCACTAGTAGACTATCTCCCAGACTATCTCCGCTAGCAGACTATCTCCCAGACTATCTCCGCTAGTAGACTATCTCCCAGACTATCATCACTAGTAGACTATTAACACTAACCACCACCACCACCACTAATATATCTTTCTCATTTTTTCTTTAATAATATTCTAAGTGTAAATAAAGTGTTGAGAATATAAGACATACACTCTGCCACTGTGTGTGTGTGTGTGTGTGTTATACTTAAGGCTATGGTGTTTTATTTACCTTATAGAAATTTTGTGTTTTTTTTGTGTTTGGATGAAGACTTAAAGAGTGTTTGGTTGTGTGAGTGGGTTTGTTTTGTCACACACACACACACACACACACACACACACACAGAGGGTCTGAAGGCTAACGTCAATCGTGTTAAGTAAGGAGATATTTGGCACCACAGAGGCCGCTGATGACCCACACGAGGTAAACAAAACACTTGAGAGACAAACAGACAGAAACAAAGCAGATGGAGAGAGAGAGAGAGAGAGAGAGAGAGAGAGAGAGAGAGAGAGAGAGAGAGAGAGAGATTTGCTCACACTCAATGAACTTAATGACATATAAACTGAGACAACAATAGGAAGATGAGGGAGGGAGGAAACTGGCTGACTGGTTGGCTGGCTCTCTAACTGGCTGGCGAACTGGTAAGCTGGCTGACTAATCTATAGACATAAAACCTTACAACAAATAAAATCCTTAAATTTTGACCTGTGTAAGAAAATCCTAAAATTCCAGGCCGGATTTACTGGAAAGAACCATCACTACAAAAAACCTAACCTAGAGTGACGTGGTTATAAGTGAGGTCTTTTATAACTTGTTTCTGGCCAACTTTGTGTTTACTGATCAAATCAAGATGAAGTTTACAATCGTAACTTGGTTTGGTCAGGTCAGGGGTTAGTTCTTGCATGTTTGAGGTCAGATCGGGAAGAAATGCGTGGAGCTAAGGAAGGAAGGAAGGAAGGAAGGAAGGAAGGAAGGAAGGGAGGAAGGAAGATGTGTAGGTGGTGGTGTGTAGGTGGTGGTGGTGTGTAGGTGGTGTGTAGGTGGTGGTGGTGTGTAGGTGGTGTGTAGGTGATGGTAGTAATGTGTTGGTGGTGGTGTGTGTAGGTGGCAGCGAAGGTCAGCTAGGGTGAGGGTCGGCAGGGTAAAATTTGTCTGCATGGCTAAAACTTTTCTTCGGGGTCTGGAGGTCAGCAAACACCGCCGTGACATTGTCTGAAGTGTGTGTGTGTGTGTGTGTGTGTGTGTGTGTGTGTGTGTGGGTGTGATTAGCAAATGACGCCATCTTCCCAAACGGGCTAATTTCCATCGAAATTCAATATCTGAGGAATTATGCTAAATAGGAAGATGTTTATGGTGCCAAACATTATGTTTTCGGGGTCACGTATTCTAGCTAAGATGTTTTCAGATCATTTGAACAAATAATAAAACCCAATTTTAAAATAATAGACCAAAACAACCGATTTAAACGCAAAATATTTTATATTACACAATTTTTTGGCTAAACTAAGTCCAATCTCAGGTCAGGTCCCAGGTTTGTCAGGCGAGTTAGTCTTTGTCTGTTACTGGCGTGAGTAAATTGTATAAACCAAATTTAATTCCTCTCTCTTTTAGATAAATACAGACACAGCGTAATGGCGGCACAAGTTGATGTTTCCAGCGTCGAGTGGAGGACTCTGACACCAACAAATGTCACCAGCAGTTTCTCTAGACTTTAATAAATCACAAACACTGTTTTCTATCTGTTGTAAACTACGGTGTATAATAGGGTGGCAATTTTTAATAAAAAGACTGACCCCGACCCATCCGAGCAAAGACTTCGCTCACTTCCTTTGAACCATTTCTTAAAAAATATCTATTGTCTAAGTATTAATATATCTTGTAACACTTACTATATTTACAGTACCTGCTTTTATTGTACCATCAAAACCGTTTTATCGGAAATTATCATGTAAATAGACAAGAAATTACCATTGCAATAAATATATTTCCAACTAGACATAATCCTGACAGCTCTGTCCTCTTGTTCAACCTTAATCCTGTACAACCCAAGTTGTTCTGCTTCCCCATTATATTTATGTTTTTCACTTCCACTGTAATTTATGTAAAATACTTATAATAAATAAATAAAATAAATAAATATTGAAGTGATAACCGTGGTAACATTCTGTGATGTTCTTATTACCACCATGCTATTGTACTATTCCAGATGTTACTAAACGTTATATAATACTTCCTTGAGATTTATGTATAGTATATATCAGGTGCCTACAGGAGAGCTCAGGTTCTCAACTGGCTCAGCCATGTTAATATTGTTATTATTATCCACTCTGTATCTATGTTTTTCTGGTTAAATAAACTGTTTCAATACAATTCAATTCTATACGACAACGACACATTCCAGAATCAGAGAAATTGCAGGTCAACTTACACTAGTTCTTGATAGTTACAATTATTACTGAAAAGAGAAAATAAAGATGAAATGCTTAGTACGAGTAGAGATGGATCCGTTATATTTCACCAGGTCACAGGCTATTATGTGTGTGTGTGTGTGTGTGGAACCCAAAGAAACCACATAGCTGGTCATTGGTTCAGTCAATCATAGGTAGTACATCAGACAGGCGACCTTGAGGTGTTCACTAGACTCAGTAGTGATGTTGTTGCTGTAGAAGCTCGATACTACGGGGCAAACAACTGCTACGCGAAGTACATCGATGAACCGAAGCTCAAAGCGCAGAAGAAACGAACAGTTATATCAAAGAGAACATGTGGCAACTGCTGGCCCAGTCATCCATCAGTAACGATAACATTTTCTGATTGACAACACTTAATTGTTTCCTAGAGAATCTTAGGGAAAGTGTAGCTGAACATGGCGAGGAATATCAATCTAAAACCTAAAGAAACAGCTAACCAATG
This sequence comes from Homarus americanus, assembly GCF_018991925.1. Classification (NCBI taxonomy): domain Eukaryota; kingdom Metazoa; phylum Arthropoda; class Malacostraca; order Decapoda; family Nephropidae; genus Homarus; species Homarus americanus. The sequence continues at coordinate 4,230 of NW_024741673.1, read as the reverse complement.
AACGGCCAGATATTTCTTTCATCCCTCAACCAGGAATATCTAATCAAGTCTGCTCCAAAGACATTTCTATAGGCGAAGCGCCAAGAAAGGCTCAGGAATTTATTAAATTTCTGAAGGGTGATACTTGACTGTGAAGGAGATCACAGAGGATAATATAATTCACAAAATTGTGGATATTTTGAGGCGACAATTCTCACATTTAAGGAAACATGGCGGTGAGTGTTACTCTCCTGGAGAAGTATATCAACTACAGCCTTGAAAAATTGGATGATCCATTATTATACAAAACAGTTTATTGACTCATAAAAAAACAGCTTTATGATGAGGCAGATGGCGTGCCAAAGATTGCTCCCAATCTTCCTCGTCTACACACAGCTTCTGATAATATCACGCAGGTAGTGTCTGAGATTTACCTAACACCTTAGTTTAGCTGTATACTTGCGTCATGAATACTGAAGCAGAAACTTGTTGATGTAATGTACGCATCTCATATACTGAGCCACGCGGCTTCTATAAACCAGCTGCTGAATATGTTAACTCAGAACAGTAACCAACATCAACGAGTCACACTAGCCACCAGAGATTACGTCACGGCGGATCATCATCTCATTGTTGCTGCAGCAGACACAGTAACTGAGACCATAATGAAGGACCAATGACTGCAAGAGGGCGATACATGTTATGAAAAGGCAACTCGTACAGACATTGACCAAGGACTTTGAGGCACCAAAACGGAGCTTAAATCTAAAGTTTATCCTGGGCGGTGATGTCAGACACAGACATGAGAGTCGCAGTATCATCCACCAGTATCACCCACAGTGACTCAGGAATTATAGGACAATGCTGACTTGAGCTACATAGAGACAGTGGGCTATATTACATGTAGCTCTGGAGACAAATATTGACGTTCTGGTTGTCTCCTTCAACACTATAATAATGACTAACCCCGCGGACCACCAATCAATATACATAACCTTAAAACACATCACAGATTTAATAAGCAGCCTCAGAGAGATACAAACCCCTGTCCGCTTTGACACGGCCACTCGGGACTTGATGAAAGCATTAGAGAGCACTTGGACCCACACTAAAGTATTGATAGTGTCATTCCCTGTGGTGGAGACAACGCACCTCTGCATCTGTTGCGAGAGTCACGAGGTTTTACTGCAGGAAGTGTCTATAAAATGTCAGAATAGTGTAATTACTAACCTCGTTACGCGCTTAAAGACCTTTGTTGTTGAAACACAGTAATAACATTATAACAACAGCAACTTTAACCGAGCACTGTTTGGACTAAAGTTAGTTGAGGGAATATTAAATACCAAGTTCATTTACAATGTTAATGAACGGTGTAAGAAAGCCAGCAATGACATTAAAGAGAAAGTGAAGGATTACTGCAGCAAACTGACGAGGGATTATAGGGACCTGCAGATAAGAGAGAGAGGACCCATGAAACCAGGCTGTGCAGATAACCAGTGCCCAAACTAAGTGAGTGTGTCTGGTGTTGTGTGATCCCCCACCTCACCGCTTGTTACCAGTGAACCAAGGTTAGGTGAGGTGAGGTTAGTTTAGGTGAAAATCAACATCAGTACTACCAGACGTGGCCCAGGGGATGTGCATCAATCACCTGTGTTGCTTTTGCTCGACACTGATCGACCCAACTATGACAAATACAACGACAGCAGTGATACGTGATGCCTTTTGAAGACGATGCACATTGTTGGAAAAGTTTATCAGAGAGAATTTAATTATGTGTGTAGGTGGTAGTGGTGGTGTGTAGGTGGTGATGGTGGTGTGGTGGTGGTGTGGTGTGCAGGTGGTAGTGGTGTGTAGGTGGTAGTGGTGGTGTGTATGTGGTGATGGTGGTGTGGTGGTGGTGGTGTGCAGGTGGTAGTAGTGTGTAGGTGGTAGTGGTGATGTGTAGGTGGTGATGGTATTGTGGTGGTGGTGGTGTAGGTGGTAGTGGTGGTGTGTAGGTGGTGATGGTGGTGTGCAGGTGGTAGTGGTGTGCAGGTGGTGGCGGTGGTGTGGTGGTGGTGGTGTGAAGGTGGTGATGGTGGTGATGGTGGTGGTGCAGGTAGTGGTGGTAGGTGGTGGACAGGTGTGCAGGTGGTAGTGGTGCAGGTGGTGGCGGTGGTGTGGTGGTGGTGTGCAGGGGTGGTAGTAGTGGTGATGGTGGGAGGCAGGTGGTGATGGTGGTGTGGTGGTGGTGGTGTGCAGGTGGTAGTGGTGGTGTAGGTGGTGATGGTGGTGTGCAGGTGGTAGTGGTGTGCAGGTGGTGGCGGTGGTGTGGTGGTGGTGGTGTGCAGGTGGTGATGGTGGTGATGGTGGTGTAGATGGTGTGGTGGTGGTGGTGGTGTGCAGGTGGTGATGGTGGTGTAGGTGGTGCTGGTGGTGTGTAGGTGGTAGTGTGTAGGTGTGAAGGTGGCGGTATAATTACAGTTCGTGTATGTTTACCAATACAAAGATACACCTTGCACTTTACAATGCCAGGTAACAATACATAATAAACTATCAAGACAACATCACCTTATGCCTCCATTACTATAAGACACCGACCACAACCTTCTACAATATATAATTATCATCATTACACACAATCCTAAAATCCCACGACAAAAAAAAAATACCACACATCAAATTTCCTTTCAAAATGCATTACCTAGTTATTCAAAATGCATTAGTCTCTCTGAGAAATGTCTGAAGTTTTATTTTTTTACCCTCCAACAGAGAGAAAAAGTTTTGGTGGAACATTAGTAAACTTCTCAAGATTTCATCCCCCAGGAATCGGTTTCTAACTCTCGTATGAAGGGTGGATCACACACAGCCTCCTTCAGTTCATCATCAAGGTGTAATTTTTCATGATGGTGCCTTCAGTATTATTTCTGGAGGGGTTTCCCTTACATCTTCTGGAAACTTTTGTTTGTTTTTTTGGAGGGGGGTGTTTTTTGTGTTTGTATGTCTGTCTGTCTGTCTGTCTGTCTGTCTGTCTGTCTATCTGTCTGTCTGTCTGTCTGTCTGCCTGTGTTTGTATGTCTATTTGTCTGTTTTTATGTCCGTCTGTCTGTTTCTCTGTTCCTCCCTCTCATTTTTTCCTCGTGTGGTGTGGCGTGGTATGAGGTGGTGTGGTATGGTATGTGGTGGTGTATTGTGGTATGTGGTGGGGTGGTGTATTGTGGTATGTGGTGGGGTGGTGTGGTGTGGTATGGTATGTGGTGGTGTGGTATGTGGTGGTATGAGGTGGTGTGGTATGAGGTGGTGTGGTATGGTGGAGTGTGGTATGTGTATATGTGTTTGTGTGTATGTTATGTGTATCTTTTATGCTGTATGTATCTTATGAGTTGTGTGCTGTGTGTGTGTGTGTGTGTGTGTGTGTGTGTGTGTGTGTGTATGTGTGCCATCATCCATTCACACTCACCAATTACCCCTCCTCCTCAGGTATCACTAAGTCACCTAATTTTTCAGAACCAATTAGGTAACGAGCGAACAGGTACAGTAACTTCAAATACCAAATACACAGGATACAAAAAAAATAATTACTGTACCTGCATCTTCATCTCATTTCAAAAACTCAAGACTCAAATTTCACAGATGAATAAAAAAAAAAAAAAATTAATATATATATATATATATATATATATATATATATATATATATATATATATATATATATATATATATATTTTCCATGGACCAAGTTCTCATTTTAGAGTCTTATCCGCTTACATGTAGTCCAAGAGCCCAGGCACTTTTAATCATGTGTCTGAGGCCAAAAGGTTTGAGGGTCGTTTCTGAATCAGAATTTTATGCTGAATCTGAAAATCCATTTCTTAATTGCCGCAGCTGCTGCGTTTTTGGAGAAAAACAGCGTTTTTTGTTGTTTTTATACCCTATTTTGGGGAAAAGTATAAAACAATGTTTTTACTTCGTGGAGTTATTAAATATCCATTTATACTAGCATGTAGGGTATCAAAATAAAGATATTATGTTGTTGAACACATAGGCATTAAAAATAATACATGTAAGCTCAGTATCCATGGTTACAGGAGTGCTATTTGCCAAAAAATGAGAACATTTGTCCATTATTTCTCACGGATCCCCTAAGATACATGTATATATATATATATATATATATATATATATATATATATATATATATATATATATATATATATATATATATATATATATATATATATATATATATATATATATATGATATATATATAT
>NW_024741672.1:0-12759 GCF_018991925.1 Homarus americanus | reverse complement strand
TTATACTCAATGAGGGGACTTTTTATACTCGATCAGTGGAATTTGTTATACTCGATTAGGGGACTTTAATATACTCGATCAGGGGACTTTGCTATACTCGATCATGGGGCTTTGTTATACTCGATAAAGGGCCTTTGTTATACTCGATGAGGGGACTTTGTTATTCTCGATTAGGGGAATTTGTTATACTTAATCAGGGGACTTTGTTATACTCGATCAGGGGACTTTGCTATACTCGATCAGGGGGCTTTGTTATACTCGATAAGGGGCCTTTGTTATACTCGTTGATGGGACTTTGTTATTCTCGATCAGGGGACTTTCTATATTCGATCAGGGGGCTTTGTTATACTCGATAAGGGGCCTTTGTTATACTCGATGAGGGGACTTTGTTATTCTCGATTAGAGGAATTTGTTATACTTGATGAGGGGAATTGGTTATACTCGATCAGGGGATTTTGTTATACTCGATGAGGGGACTTTGTTATTCTCGATCAGGGGACTTTCTATATTCGATCAGGGGGCTTTGTTATACTCGATAAGGGGCCTTTGTTATACTCGATCAGGGGCCTTTGTTGTACTCGATCACGGGACTTTGTAATACTCGATTAGGGGCCTTTGTTATAATCGTTGAGGGGGCTTTGTTATACTCGGTCAGGTGAGTTTGTTATACTCGATGAGGGGGCTTTGTTATACTCTATCAGGGGACTTTGTTATACTCGATTAGGGATCTTTGTTATACTCGTTCAGGGGGCTTTGTTATACTCGGTCAGGTGACTTTGTTATACTCGATGAAGGGGCTTTGTTATACTCTATCAGGGGACTTTGTTATACTCGATAAGGGGACTATAATATCCTCGATCAGTGCACTTTGTTATATTCGTTCAGGGGACTTTGTTATACTCGTTCAGGGTATTTGTTATACTCGATCAGGGCTCTTTGTTATACTCGTTCAGGGGGCTTTGTTATACTCGGTCAGGTGACTTTGTTATACACGATGAGGGGGCTTTGTTATACTCTATCAGGGGACTTTGTTATATTCGATTACGGGACTTTGTTATACCCGATCAGATGACATTTTTTTACTCGATAAAGGGGCTTTGTTATACTCGATTAGGGGACTTAGTTATACTCGATCAGGGGACTTTGTTATACCCGATCAGTGGACTTTGTTTTACTCGATCATTGGACTTTGTTATACTCGATCAGGGGACTTTGTTATACTCGATAAGGGGACTTTGTTATACTCGATCAGGGGACTTTGTTATACTTGATCAGGGTCTTTTGTTATACTCGATGAGGCGGCTTTGTTATACTCGATGAGGGGACTTTGTTATACTTGATCAGGTGTCTTTGTTATACTCGATCAGTGGACTTTCTTATACTCGATAAGGGGACTTTGTTATACTCGATCAGGGGGCTTTGTTATACTCTATCAGGGGACTTTGTTATACGCGATCAGGAGACTTTCTTGTTCTCAATCAGGGGACTTTGTCATACTCGATGAGTGGACTTTGTTATACTCGATCAGGGAATTTAATATACCCGATCAGGGGAATTTGCTATTCTCGATGAGGAGGCTTTGTTATGCTCTATCAGAGGACTTTGTTATACTCGATCAGGGGACTTTGTTATACTCGATCAGGGGACTTTCTTACACTCGATCAGGGGAATTTGTTATTTTCGATGAGGGGGCGTTGTTATACTCGATACAGTGGACTTTGTTCTACTCGATCAGTGGACTCTGTTATACTTGATCAGGGGCCTTTGTTGTAATCGATGAGGGGCCTTTGTTGTACTCGATGAGGGGCCTTTGTTATACTCGATAAGGGACTTTGTTATACCCGATCAGTGGACTTTGTTATACTTGATCAGGGGCCTTTGTTGTACTCGATGAGGGGCCTTTGTTATACTCGATAAGGGACTTTTGTTATACTCGATAAGGGACTTTTGTTATACACGATCAGGGGACTTTGTTATACTCCATCAGGGGAATTTGTTATACTCGATCAGGGGACTTTGTTATACTCGATTAGGGAACTTTGTTATACTCGATCAGGGGACTTTGTTATACTCGATCAGGGACTTTGATATACTCGATCAGAGAACTTTGTTATGCTCGATCAGTGGCCTTTGTTATACTCGATCGGGGACTTTGTTATACTCGATCAGGGGACTTTGTTAACTCGATGAGGGGCCTTTGTTATATTCGATGAGGAGCCTTTGTTATATTCGATCAGGGGACTTTGTTATACTCGATCAGGGGTCTTTGTTGTACTCGATCAGGAGGCTTTGTTGTACTCGATCTGGGGCCTTTGTTATACTCGATAACTGGCCATTGTCATACTCGATCAGGGGACTTTGTTTTACTCGATAAGGGGACTTTGTTATACTCGATGAGGGGCTTTGTTATACCTGATCAGGGGACTTTGTTGTACTCGATCTGGGGACTTTGTTATGCTCGATCAAGGGGCTTTGTTATACTCGATCAGTGGACTTTGTTATACTCGATCAGGGGACTTTGTTATACTCGACCAGGGGCCTTTGTTGCACTCGATGAGGGGCCTTTGTTGTACTCGATTAGGGGCCTTTGTTATACTCGATAAGGGGCCTTTGTTATACTCGATTAGGGGACTTTGTTATACTCGATTAGGGGACTTTGTTATACTTGATCAGGGCCCTTGGTTATACTCGATCAGGGGGCTTTGTTATACTCGATGAGGGGGCTTTGTTATACTTGATCAGGGGACTTTGTTATACTCGATTAGGGGGCTTTGCTATACTTGATCAGGGGCCTTTGTTGTACTCGATGAGGGGCCTTTGTTATACACGATAAGGGACTTTTGTTATACTCGATAAGGGACTTTTGTTATACTCGATCAGGGAAATTTGTTATACTTGATCAGGGGACTTTGTTATACTCGATTACGGGACTTTGTTATACTCGATTTAGGAACTTTGTTATACTCGATCAGGGGACTTTGTTATACTCGATCATGGGACTTTGCTATACTTGATGAGGGGCCTTTGTTATACTCCTTCAGGGGAATATGTTGTACTTGATCAGGGGACTTTGTTATACTCGATCAGGGGACTTTATTATACTCGATTAGGGAACTTTGTTATACTCGATCAGGGGACTTTGTAATACTCGATCAGGGGACTTTAATATACTCGATTAGGGGACTTTGCTATACTCGATGAGGGGCCTTTGTTATACTCGATCAGGGGACTTTGCTATACTCGATCAGGGGACTTTGTTATATTTGATCAGGGCAGATCAGTGGACTTTGTTATATTCGATAAGGGGACTTTAATATACTCGATCAGGGGACTTTGTTATACACAGTCAGGGGACTTTGTTATACTCAATCTGGGGACTTTGTTATACTTGATCAGTGGCCTTTGTTATACTCGATCGGGAACTTTGTTATACTCGATCAGGGGACTTTGTTAACTCGATTAGGGGCCTTTGTTATATTCGATGAGGAGCCTTTGTTATACTCGATTTGGGGACTTTGTTATACTCGGTCAGGGGTCTTTGTTGTACTCGATCTGGGGCTTTGTTGTACTCGATCAGGGGCTTTGTTATACTCGATCAGCGAACTTTGTTATACTCGATCAGCGAACTTTGTTATACTCGATCAGGGGACTTTGTTATACTCGATTAGGGGCTTTTTGTTGTACTCGATCAGGGGCCTTTGTTATACTCGATAAGGGGCCTTTGTCATACTAGATTAGGGGACTTTGTTATACTCGATTTGGGGACTTTATTATACTTGATCAGGGCCCTTTGTTATACTCGATCAGGGGGCTTTGTTATACTCGATGAGGGGGCTTTGTTATACTCGATCAGGGACATTATAATCGATCAGGGACTTTGTTATAGTTGATCAGGGCAGATCAGTGGACTTTGTGATATTCGATCAGGGGACTTTAATATACTCCGATCAGGGACTTTGTTATACACAGTCAGGGGACTTTGTTATACTTTCAATCTGGGGACTTTGTTATACTCGATCAGTGGCCTTTGTTATACTCGATCGGGGACTTTGTTATACTCGATCAGGGGACTTTGTTAACTCGATTAGGGGCCTTTCTTATATTCGATGAGGAGCCTTTGTTATACTCGATCAGGGGACTTTGTTATACTCGATCAAGGATCTTTGTTGTACTCGATCAGGGGGCTTTGTTGTACTCGATCAGGGGCCTTTGTTATACTCGATAAGGGGCCATTGTTATACTCGATTAGGGGCCTTTGTTGTACACGATGAGGGGCCTTTGTTATACTCGATGAGGACTGTTGCCACTGATCAGGACTTTGACTATACTCGATTGGGGACTTTGTTGCTCTGCTCGATCAAGGGCTTTGTTATGCTCTCGATCAGCGAACTTTGTTATACTCGATCGGCGAACTTTGTTATACTCGATCAGGGGACTTTGTTATATACTCGATGAGGGGCTTTTTGTTGTACTCGATCAGGGGCCTTTGTTATACTCGATAAGGGGCCTTTGTTGTACTCGATTAGGGGACTTTGTTATACTCGATTAGGGGACTTTGTTATACTTGATCAGGGCCGTTTGTTATACTCGATCAGGGGGCTTTGTTATACTCGATGAGGGGGCTTTGTTATACTTGATCAGGGGACTTTTTTATACTAGATTAGTGGACTTTGCCTTACTCGATAAGGGACTTTTGTTATACTCGATCAGGGAAGTTTGTTATACTCGATCAGGGGACTATGTTCTACTCGATCAGGGGACTTTGTTATACTCGAGTAGGGAACTTTGTTATACTCGATCAGGGGACTTTGTTATACTCGATGAGGAGACTTTCTTATACTCAATGAGTGGACTTTTTATACTCGATCAGTGGAATTTGTTATACTCGATCAGGGGACTTTAATATACTCGATCAGGGGACTTTGCTATACTCGATCATGGGGCTTTGTTATACTCGATAAAGGGCCGTTGTTATACTCGATGAGGGGACTTTGTTATTCTCGATTAGGGGAATTTGTTATACTTGATCAGGGGACTTTGTTATACTCGATCAGGGGACTTTGCTATACTCGATCAGGGGGCTTTGTTATACTCGATCAGGGGCCTTTGTTATACTCGATGATGGGACTTTGTTATTCTCGATCAGGGGACTTTCTATATTCGATCTGGGGGCTTTGTTATACTCGATAAGGGGCCTTTGTTATACTCGATGAGGGACTTTGTTATTCTCGATTAGAGGAATTTGTTATATACTTGATGAGGGACTTTGTTATACTTGATCAGAAGTTTTGTTATACTCGATGAGGGACATTGTTATTCTCGATCAGGGGACTTTCTATATTCGATCAGGGGCTTTGTTATACTCGATAAGGCCTTTGTTATACTCGATGAGGGGCCTTTGTTGTACTCGATCACGGGACGTTGTTATACTCGATCAGGGGCCTTTGTTATACTCGTTGAGGGGCTTTGTTATACTCGGTCAGGTGACTTTGTTATACTCGATGAGGGGCTTTGTTATACTCTATCAGGGGACTTTGTTATACTCGATTAGGGATCTTTGTTATACTCGTTCAGGGGGCTTTGTTATACTCGGTCAGGTGACTTTGTTATACTCGATGAGGGGGCTTTGTTATACTCTATCAGGGGACATTAATATACTCGATAAGGGGACTTGAATATACTTGATCAGGGGACTTTGTTATACTCGATCAGGGATCTTTGTTATACTCGTTCAGGGGGCTTTGTTATACTCGGTCAGGTGACTTTGTTATACACGATGAGGGGGCTTTGTTATACTCTATCAGGGGACTTTGTTATATTCGATTAGGGGACTTTGTTATACTCGAACAGGGGACTTTGTTATGCCCGATCAGATGACTTTGTTTTACTCGATCAAGGGGCTTGGTTATACTCGATCAGGGGACTTTGTTATACCCGATCAGTGGACTTTGTTTTACTCGATCAGGGGACTTTGTTATACTCGATCAGGGGACTTTGTTATACCCGATAAGGAGACTTTGTTATACTCGATCAGGGGACTTTGTTATACTTGATCAGGGGCTTTTGTTATACTCGATGAGGCGGCTTTGTTATACTCGATGAGGGGACTTTGTTATACTCGATCAGGGGGCTTTGTTATACTCTATCAGGGGACTTTGTTATACTTGATTAGGGGGCTTTGCTATACTTGATCAGGGGCCTTTGTTGTACTTGATGAGGGGCCTTTCTTATACACGATAAGGGACTTTTGTTATACTTGGTAAGGGACTTTTGTTATACTCGATCAGGGAAATTTGTTATACATGATCAGGGGACTTTTTAATACTCGATTAGGGGACTTTGTTATACACGATTTGGGAACTTTGTTATACTCGATCAGGGGACTTTGCTATACTCGATCAGGGGACTTTGTTATACTCGATCATGGGACTTTGCTATGCTTGATGAGGGGCCTTTGTTATACTCCTTCAGGGGAATATGTTGTACTTGATCAGGGGACTTTGTTATACTCGATCAGGGGACTTTGTTATACTCGATTAGGGAACTTTGTTATACTCGATCAGGGGACTTTGTTATACTCGATCAGGGGACTTTAATATATTCGATCAGAGGACTTTACTATACTCGATGAGGGGCCTTTGTTATACTCGATCAGGGGACTTTGTTATACTCGATCAGGGGACTTTGTTATAGTTGATCAGGGCAGATCAGTGGACTTTGTTTTACTCGATTAGGGGACTTTAATATACTCGATCAGGGGACTTTGTTATACACAGTCAGGGGACTTTGTTGTACTCGATCAGGGGACTTTGTTATACTCGATGAGGGGCCTTTGTTATACTCGATCAGGGGACTTTGTTATACTCGATCAGGGGTCTTTGTTGTACTCGATCAGGGGTTTTGTTGTACTCGATCAGGTGCCTTTGTTATACTCGATAAGGGGCCATTGTTATACTCGATAAGGTGACTTTGTTATACTCGATGAGGGGCTTTGTTATTCCTGATCAGGGGACTTTGTCATACTCGATTAGGGGACTTTGTTATGCTCGATCAAGGGGCTTTGTTATACTCGATCAGTGGACTTTGTTATACTCGATCAGGGGACTTTGTTAAACTCGACCAGGGGCCTTTGTTGTACTCGATGAGGGGTCTTTGTTGTACTCGATTAGGGGCCTTTGTTATACTCGATAAGGGGCCTTTGTTATACTCGATTAGGGGACTTTGTTATATTCGATTAGGGGACTTTGTTATACTTGATCAGGGCCCTTGTTATACTCGATCAGGGAGCTGTGTTATACTCGATGAGGGGGCTTTGTTATACTTGATCAGGGGACTTTTTTATACTAGATCAGTGGACTTTGTTATACTCGATAAGGGGACTTTAATATACTCGATCAGGGGACTTTGTTATACTCGATCAGAAGACTTTCTTATTCTCAATCAGGGGACTTTGTTATACTGGATGAGTGGACTTTGTTATACTCGATCAGGGAATTTAATATACTCGATCAGGGGAATTTGCTATTCTCGATGAGTTGGCGTTGTTATACTCGATCAGTGGACTTTGTTATACTCGATCAGGGGACTTTGTTATACTCTATCAGGGGGCTTTGTTATACTCTATCAGGGGACTTTGTTATACGCGATCAGGAGACTTTCTTATTCTCAATCAGGGGTCTTTGTTATACTGGATGAGTGGACTTTCTTACACTCGATCAGGAGAATTTGTTATTTTCGATGAGGGGGCGTTGTTATACTAGATCAGTGGACTTTGTTATACTCGATCAGTGGACTTTGTTATACTCGATCTGGGGACTTTGTTATACTCGATCAGGTGACTTTGTTATCCTCGATCAGGGGATTTTGTTATACTCGATTAGGGGGCTTTGCTATACTTGATCAGGGGCCTTTGTTGTACTCGATGAGGGGCCTTTGTTATACTCGATAAGGGACTTTTGTTATACTCGATAAGGGACTTTTGTTATACTCGATAAGGGACTTTTGTTATACTCGATCAGGGAAATTTGTTATACTCGATCAGGGGACTATGTTATACTCGATCAGGGGACTTTGTTATACTCGATTAGGGAACTTTCTAATACTCGATCAGGTGACTTTGTTATACTCGATCAGGGGACTTTGTTATACTCGATCAGAGGACTTTGCTATACTTGATGAGGGGCCTTTGTTATACTCGTTCAGGGGAATATGTTGTACTTGATCAGGGGACTTTGTTATACTCGATCAGGGGACTTTGTTATACTCGAATAGGGAACTTTGTTATACTCGATCAGGGGACTTTGTTATCCTCGATCAGGGGACTTTAATATATTCGATCAGGGGACTTTGCTATACTCGATGAGGGGCCTTTGTTATACTCGATCAGGGGACTTTGTTATACTCGATCAGGGGACTTTGTTATAGTTGATCAGGGCAGATCATTGGACTTTGTTATACTCGATTAGGGGACTTTAATATACTCGATCAGGGGACTTTGTTATACACAGTCAGGGGACTTTGTTGTACTCGATCAGGGGACTTTGTTATACTCGATGAGGGGCCTTTGTTATACTCGATCAGAGGACTTTGTTATACTCGATGAAAGTCCTTTGTACACCTACTCGGCTGAGGAGCGCACCTTTATATAAATGGGGACTTTCGGTATACTCGATCAGGGGACTTTGTTGTACTCGATCAGGGGGCTTTGTTGTACTCTATCAGGGGCCTTTGTTATACTCGATAAGAGGCCACTGTTATACTCGATCAGGGGACTTTGTTATACTCGATAAGGGGACTTTTTTATACTCGATGAGGGGGCTTTGTTATACTTGATAAGGGGACTTTGTTATACTCGATCAGGGGACTTTGTTATGCTCGATCAAGGGGCTTTGTTATACTCAATCAGTGGACTTTGTTATACTCGATCAGGGGACTTTATTATACTCGATGAGGGGCCTTTGTTTTACTCTATCAGATAACTTTGTTATACTGGATCTGGGGACTTTGTTATACTCGATCAGGGGCCTTTATTATACTCGATCTGGGGCCTTTGTTGTACTCGATGAGGGGCCTTTGTTATACTCGATAAGGGGCCTTAGTTATTCTCGATGAGGGGACTTTGTTATACTCGATGAGTGGACTTTGTTATACTTGATGATGGGCCTTTCTTATACTCGATCAGGGGACTTTGTTATACTCGATCAGGGGACTTTGTTACACTCGATCAGGGGAATTTGTTATTTTCGATGAGGGGGCGTTGTTATTCTTGATCAGGGGCCTTTGTTGTACTCGATGAGGGGCCTTTGTTATACTCGATAAGGGACTTTTGTTATACTCGATAAGGGACTTTTGTTATACTCGATCAGGGGACTTTGTTATACTCGATCAGGGGAATTTGTTATACTCGATCAGGGGACTTGGTTATACTCGATTAGGGAACTTTGTTATACTCGATCAGGGGACTTTGTTATACTCGATTTTTGGGACTTTGTTATACTCGATCAGAGAACTTTGTTATACATAGTCGGTGGCACTGTATATACTCGATCAGGGACTTTGTTATAATCGATCAGGGGACTTTGTTAACTCGATCAGGGGCCTTTGTTATATTCGATGAGGAGCCTTTGTTATACTCGATCAGGGGACTTTGTTATACTCGATCAGGGGTCTTTGTTGTACTCGATCAGGGGACTTTAATATACTCGATGAGGGGGCTTTGTTATACTCGATGAGGGGACTTTGTTATACTCGATGAGGGGACTTTGTTATTCTCGATTAGGGGAATTTGTTATACTCGATGAGGGAGCTTTGTTATACCTGATCGGGGACTTTGTTGTACTCGATCTGGGGACTTTGTTATGCTCGATCAAGGGGCTTTGTTATACTCGATCAGTGGACTTTGTTATACTCGATCAGGGGACTTTGTTATACTCGACCAGGGGCCTTTGTTGTACTCGATGAGGGGCCTTTGTTGTACTCGATTAGGGGCCTTTGTTATACTCGATAAGGGGCCTTTGTTATACTCGATTAGGGGACTTTGTTATACTCGATTAGGGGACTTTGTTATACTTGATCAGGGCCCTTTGTTATACTCGATCAGGGGGCTTTGTTATACTCGATTAGAGGGCTTTGCTATACTTGATTAGGGGCCTTTGTTGTATTCGATGAGGGGCCTTTGTTATACTCGATAAGGGACTTTTGTTATACTCGATAAGGGCCTTTTGTTATACTCGATCAGGGATATTTGTTATACTCGATCAGGGGACTTTGTTATACTCGATCAGGGGACTTTGTTATACTCGATTTGGGAACTTTGTTATACTCGATCAGGGGACTTTGTTATACTCGATCAGGGGACTTTGTTATACTCGATCATGGGACTTTGCTATACTTGATGAGGGGCCTTTGTTATACTCCTTCAGGGGAATATATTGTACTTGATCAGGGGACTTTGTTATACTCGATCAGGGGACTTTGTTATACTCGATATGGGAACTTTGTTATACTCGATCAGGGGACTTTAATATACTCGATTAGGGGACTTTGCTATACTCGATGAGGGGCCTTTGTTATACTCGATCAGGGGCCTTTGTTATACTCGATCAGGGGACTTTGTTATACTCGATCAGGGGACTTTGTTATAGTTGATCATGGCAGATCAGTGGACTTTGTTATATTCGATAAGGGGACTTTAATATACTCGATCAGGGGACTTTGTTACACAGTCAGGGGACTTTGTTGTACTCGATCAGGGGACTTTGATATACTCGATGGGGGGCCTTTGTTATACTCGATCAGGGGACTTGGTTATACTCGATCAGGGGTCTTTGTTGTACTCGATCAGGGGGCTTTGTTGTACTCGATCAGGTGCCTTTGTTATACTCGATAAGGGGCCATTGTCATACTCGATCAGGGGACTTTGTTATACTCGATAAGGGGACTTTGTTATACTCGATGAGGGGCTTTGTTATACCTGATCAAGGGACTTTATTATACTCGATCAGGGGACTTTGTTTTGCTCGATCAAGGGGCTTTGTTATACTCGATCACTGGACTTTGTTAAACTCGATCAGGGGACTTTGTTATACTCGACCAGGGGCCTTTGCTGTACTCGATGAGGGGTCTTTGTTGTACTCGATTAGGGGCCTTTGTTATACTCGATAAGGGGCCTTTGTTATACTCGATTAGGGGACTTTGTTATACTCGATTAGGGGACTTTGTTATACTTGATCAGGGCCCTTTGTTATACTCGATCAGGGAGCTTTGTCATACTCGATGAGGGGGCTTTGTTATACTTGATCAGGGGACTCTTTTATACTAGATCAGTGGACGTTGTTATACTCGATAAGGGGACTTTAATATACTCGATCAGGGGACTTTGTTATACTCGATCAGGGGACTTTGTTATACTCGATCAGGGGATTTTTATATACTCGATCAGGGGACTTTGCTATACTCGATGAGGGGCCTTTGTTATACTCGATCATCGGACTTTGTTATAGTTGATCAGGGCAGATCAGTGGACTTTGTTATATTCGATCAGGGGACTTTAATATACTCGATGAGGGGACTTTGTTATACACAGTCAGGGGACTTTGTTGTACTCGATTAGGGGACTTTGTTATACTCGATGAGGGGCCTTTGTTATACTCGATCAGGGGACTTTGTTATACTCGATCAGGGGTCTTTGTTGTACTCGATCAGGGGGCTTTGTTGTACTCGATCAGGTGCCTTTGTTATACTCGATAAGGGGCCATTGTTATACTCGATAAGGGGACTTTGTTATACTCGATGAGGGGCTTTGTTATTCCTGATCAGGGGACTTTGTCATACTCGATCAGGGGACTTTGTTATGCTCGATCAAGGGGCTTTGTTATACTCGATCAGTGGAGTTTGTTTTACTCGATCAGGGGACTTTGTTATACTCGACCAGGGGCCTTTGTTGTACTCGATGAGGGGTCTTTGTTGTACTCGATTAGGGGCCTTTGTTATACTCGATAAGGGGCCTTTGTTATACTCGATTAGGGGACTTTGTTATACTCGATTAGGGACTTTGTTATACTTGATCAGGGCCCTTGTTATACTCGATCAGGGAGCTTTGTTATACTCGATGAGGGGGCTTTTTTATGCTAGATTAGTGGACTTTGTTATACTCGATAAGGGGACTTTAATATACTCGATCAGGGGACTTTGTTATACTCGATCAGGGGGCTTTGTTATGCTCTATCAGGAGACTTTGTTATACGCGATCAGGAGACTTTCTTATTCTCAATCAGGGAACTTTGTTATACTGGATGAGTGGACTTTGTTATACTCGATCAGGGAATTTAATATACTCGATCAGGGGAATTTGCTATTCTCGATGAATTGGCGTTGTTATACTCGATCAGTGGACTTTGTTATACTCGATCAGGGGACTTTGTTATACTCGATCAGGGGGCTTTGTTATACTCTATCAGGGGACTTTGTTATACGCGATCAGGAGACTTTCTTATTCTCAATCAGGGAACTTTGTTATACTGGATGAGTGGACTTTGTTATACTCGATGAGGGGACTTTCTTACACTCGATCAGGGGAATTTGTTATTTTCGATGAGGGGGCGTTGTTATACTCGATTAGTGGACTTTGTTATACTCGTTCAGTGGACTTTGTTATACTCGATCTGGGGACTTTGTTATACTCGATCAGGTGACTTTGTTATCCTCGATCAGGGGACTTTGTTATACTCGATTAGGGGGCATAGCTATACTTGATCAGGG
>NW_024741671.1:0-26666 GCF_018991925.1 Homarus americanus | reverse complement strand
AGGTTATGTTCTTATGGTGTGAACATCGTGGAGGCGTTACATTAACCAACAAATAATTATCTTCACACAAACGTAAACAAAACCAGCAGTGAACTGCAGAGAGAAGTGTAAGACGTAAGAGCTACTACAGCCACCTTCCTGAGTATACTAGGAGAAGGAGGAAGGAAAGAAGAAGGTGGATGAAGGAGGAGGAGGAAAGGAAAGGAGGGGAAAGGATGGGAGGAGGAGGAAGAAGGAAAGGAGGGAAGGGATGGAGAGGGTAAGGGAGGAGAAGAAGGGAGGGATGGGAGGAAAGGAAGGAAATAGGGGGAAGGAAGGGGAATACTGTAGGTACCAATTAGTTGGTTCATATATATGCAAATGGTTGGTGATAACCTTATCTCTCCATAATGAGGCAGAACAACTTAGTACAGGGGAGGGGGAGGAAGGGAAGGAGGGGAGCGGGAAGGGGAGGGAGGGGAAGGGGAGGGAGGGGGGAAGGGAGGGAAGGAAAGAGAGGGACAGCGTTGGTGTTAGATCTATGTGCTAAAAGAATCGTTCTCTCTATCACTTGCTTATCTGTATAATTTTGTTATATGTTCTTGTTCTATAATTGGTTCAGATATATGAACAAATAATTATTCTATATCTCTTTACTATTACTATATTTTTGCATTATAAAGCTAGAATTATATAATCGTCTTTGTCTCGGATGTAAACAAAGTTATTCTATATCATATAATTATTCCACTATGATTCTGTTTGTGGGGTTTGGCCTTGTGAGGTTCCGGTTTGTGAGGTTCGGATTTGTGAGGTTCCGTTTGTGAGGTTCTATAGTCAGTGAGGTGTTCCATGGTGTTTCTGAGGTTGTGTGATTAAGAGGTTCTGGAATACTGGAGTCACAGGGATTGTAAGATTCTGAAGACGTCTATAAGGCTGTGGAAGAGTATGAAGTTCCAGACTTAGGAAATTCCATGTGTCAAAGGATTTCTCTAGCGGTAATCACAACAGCGACCATCAACTCCACAGTGAACATTTCTATAAACACCAACACACAAGTCCTCAGCACGCCACCCAACGCTCACTCTTTTAGGCAACCCGGCGACCCCCCTGGGTATTACGTCAAGACGATACGTAATCAATACCATCTGAAACCCTGGAGGATCACATCCTAATTGGCGATCAGAACCTCTGCTAATATCACGTTCCTCTGGTCTTTTAGTCTTGAGTCAGGAAGCTGGAACTTAATTACGACCTCTGGGAAACCGCTTCTCTACACCGCTATGTTGGGGGAGGAGGAACTGGTGTGAGGAGAGAGAGAGAGAGAGAGAGAGAGAGAGAGAGAGAGAGAGAGAGAGAGAGAGAGAGAGAGAGAGAGAGGAGAGAGAGAGGAGAGAGAGAGAGAGAGAGAGAGAGAGAGAGAGAGAGAGAGAGAGAGAGAGAGAGAGAGAGAGAGAGAGAGAGAGCAGAGAGAGAGAGAGAGAGAGAGAGAGAGAGAGAGAGAGAGAGAGAGCAGAGAGAGAGAGAGAGAGAGAGAGAAAGAGAGAGAGAGAGAGAGAGAGAGAGAGAGAGAGAGAGAGAGAGAGAGAGAGAGAGAGAGCAGAGAGAGAGAGAGAGAGAGAGAGAGAGAGAGAGAGAGAGAGAGGAGAGAGAGAGAGGAGAGAGAGAGAGAGAGAGAGAGAGAGAGAGAGAGAGAGAGGAGAGAGAGAGCAGAGAGAGAGAGAGAGAGAGAGAGAGAGAGAGAGAGAGCGAGAGAGAGAGAGAAGAGAGAGAGAGAGAGAGAGAGAGAAGAGAGAGCGAGAGAGAGAGAGAGAGGAGAGCGAGAGCAGAGAGAGAGAGAGAGAGAGAGAGAGAGAGAGAGAGCGAGAGAGAGCGAGAGAGCAGAGAGAGAGAAGAGAGAGAAGAGAGAGAGAGAGAATATATAAGAATCCGGAAGTAAAAGTTTCTCGCTGGCAGAGTTAATTACTGAGGAATGTGGAGGAGGACCATGGACTCGTCAGCAGCGTCAGTCAGTCGTCAGCAGCGTCAGTCAGTCATCAGAAGCGTCAGTCAGTCGTCAGCAGCGTCAGTCAGTCGTCAGCAGCGTCAGTCAGTCATCAACAGCGTCAGTCAGTCGTCAGAAGCGTCAGTCAGTCTTCAGCAGTGTTATTCAGTCATCAACAGCTTCAGTCAGTCGTCAGCAGCGTCAGTCAGTCGTCAACAGCGTTATTCTATCACAGTAAGCCCGGACTTGGCGCACCCACATTCAACCACAAATCAAGTCAGTCGTCAGCAGCGTCAGTCAGTCTTCAGCAGCGTCAGTCAGTCAGCAGCGTGAGTCAGTCTTCAGCAGTGTTATTCAGTCATCAACAGCTTCAGTCAGTCGTCAGCAGCGTCAGTCGTCGTCAGCAGCGTTATTCTATCACAACAAGTCTACGGACTTGGCGCACCCATTCAACCACAAATCAAGTCAGCCGTCAGCAGCGTCAGTCAGTCGTCAGCATCAGTCAGTCTTCAGCAGCGTCATTCAGTCATCAACAGCTTCAGTCAGTCGTCAGCTTGTCGTCAGCCGTGTCAGCCAGTCTTGGCGGCGCTGACGACGCCTAAAGCCGCCCGGGAGATTTTACCAAATTAGGAGACAAGAATGTGGAAGAATTTCATAACGAGGAAGATTATTGTGTTATTAACCAGCCAGGTGGAGCAGCCAGCTGGTTATTATCAAGGTGGAGCAGCCAGGTGGAGCAGCCAGCTGGTTATTATCAAGGTGGAGCTGCCAGGTGGAGCTGCCAGCTGGTTATTATCCAGGTGGAGCAGCCAGGTGGAGCAGCCAGCTGGTTATTATCAAGGTGGAGCAGCCAGGTGGAGCAGCCAGCTGGTTATTATCAGGTGGAGCTGCCAGCTGGTTATTATCCAGGTGGAGCTGCCAGCTGGTTATTATCCAGGTGAGCAGCCAGTTGGGGGTTCTCTAGTAAGTGAGCCAACTAGCTGGGCCAGGTTATAAGTGAGGCCAACTAACTGGGCCAAGTTATGTGGAGGCCAACAAACTGGGCCACCGGTTAAGTGGAGGCCAACTAACTGGGCCACAAGTTATAAGTGGAGGCCAACTAGCTGGGCCACCGTTATAAGGTGACAACAAACTGGGCCACCGGTTATAAGTGGAGGCCAACTAACTGGGCCACCAGTTATATGGAGGCCAACTAGCTGGGCCACCAGTTATAAGTGGAGGCCAACAAACTGGGCCACCGATTATAAGGGAGGCCAACTAGCTGGGCCACCGGTTATAAGGGAGGCCAACCAACTGGGCCACCGGTTATAAGTGAGGCAAACTAACTGGGCCACCGGTTATAAGTGAGGCCAACTAACTGGGCCAAAGTTATAGTGGAAGTCAACTAATTGCCACTAGTCATAGGTGAGAACTGACCCAGTTACCAGTAGGGAGGTCAACTAACTGGCCACGGTGGGCCACCAGGGCCCTGTTATAGTGGAGGCCAACTAATGGCCACGCAGGTGAGGAACAAGCCACAAGGGGCCACCGTCATAAGTGGAGGCCAACTAACTGGGCCAAAGTAGTGGAGGTCCCGCCACCAGATGTGGAGGCAACGGCCACAGGTGGTAACCAACTGTTATAAGTGGAGCCAACTAGCTATGGTTATAGGTGAGGCACCAAGCTACTGGGAGCCATAATGCCACCGGTTATAAGTGGAGGCCAACTAACTGGGCCACCAGTCATAAGTGGAGGCCAACTAACTGGGTCACCAGTTACCCTCACTCAGGACCGATGCTCACGTCCAGGAATTTCAATCTCTCCTTTATTGATGTTCATAGCGAGCCCCGCACAGCTGTTTTTGCCTTGGCTGTAAATTCCTAGTTTAAAGCATCATGTTGCCGCCACCAATATTTACTCCTGGCAGCAACAACCTGTGTTTTAACTGTTGTTTCAGGCTGACTCCCCACGCTAAATAATTACCAGGCTGTGTTGAGCTCCATGATCGAGCCAAGGAAGGGAACAATGACCTTTATTTCATCTTGTTTTTTGGTGTTTCATAAGAGTCCCATGCTTAGTCATCACCCACGACGATGAAACAATTACTAAACATGATTCTTGTGTGAGGCTGTAAGGTATATGGAGAGGAGGTGAGACGATAAGCTTAATGGGGTATGGGGTGGTGAGTTAAGTTGGGTTAGGTTAAGGGTAAGTTGGGGGTAGGTTAAGTTGGGGTAGGTTAAGTTGAGGTAGGTCATGTTAGAGATAGGTAAGGTTTAGTTGAGAAAGGTCAAATTAAGACTCCAGATCTAAGCACTACACCACCACCTGCTTGGAGGTACAGTATATCTAAACACTTAATGACGTGATATTATGTGTTAGATAAATGTTGATCGGTTTTTAATGGTGTTTTGGCCCCTGGCTGGCTAATAAGGCAGCTGTGCCGATATGATAATTTTAATTTGGGAAGGATTTACGCGTGGAAAATGAATCGAGCATTTTATTTTTCTGAGCTGGTTGGTGGACGAGCGTGTGTCATTAAGATAAGCTGATCACCCGGGACCAGCCTAGAGGTACAATAATGAATGGGTTAAATTGTAGTTGTGTGTTGCGTTGACGAGTGGCAGAGCCCAAAACAGGTGTGACAATGAAAGCTGTGTACGGAGTCCAGGTAATTTGACATTTAAAATGGAAATGGAAACAGTTCATTTAGCCAGAATTTTACGGATAAATGTTGTCAACAGTGCAGACATGGCCGGGCCTTTAAAGAGCTACAGGGTGATGGTGGGGAGTCAGGAGTAATCCACACAGTTCTACACTTGAGTTTAATACGAAAGGACTGTAAATGCCTCACCATGCTACAAACACGTCCACCAGGCCATAACTCTCAATACTAGCAACAACAAAAAACTGTTAATCGAACTCGCCTGAGATGTTGTGGTGTTACACCTACTGTATATGTTTGGTTGGAGTCCATTGTTATTTTTATGAGTTTTCGTAATGACACCTGCAAGACGGGCGTAAAGAAGGACTCACTGTAAATACTCTTATGTCCTTCTACCCTGGACGACGCGGGGCACTAAACAGCTGAGGCAGCAACGCAGTAAAACACATTCTCACCCCTAGAACCTTCCATCACACTCGTCTTCACCAACACTCGTCTCCCTCACACATGTCTCCCCCACACTCGTCTCCCTCAAACTCGTCTCCCTCAAACTCGTCTCCCTCACACTCGTCTCCCTCACACTCGTCTCCCACACACTCGTCTCCCACACACTCGTCTCCCTCACACTGTCTCCCCTACACTCGTCTCCCTCACTCGTCTCCCCTACACTCGTCTCCCCACACACTCGTCTCCCCTCACACTCGTCCCCCTGCTACAATTGCCCTCACACTGTCTCCCTCACACTCGTCTCCCCTACACTCGTCTCCCTCACACTGCCCCTCACACTCGTCTCCCTACACTCGTCTCCCACACTCGTCTCCTCTACACACTCGTCTCCCACACACCCCGTCTCCCTCACACTGTCTCCCCCTACACTGTCTCCCACACACTCGTCTCCCACACACTGTCTCCCACACCTGTCTCCCTCACACCGTCTCCCCCACACACCTGTCTCCCCTACCACACCTCTCGTCTCCCACACACTGTCTCTCACACACTCGTCTCTCACACACTCGTCTCCCCACACACTCGTCTCCCACACACTCGTTCCCCCACACACCTGTCTCCCCTACACTCGTCTCCCACACACCTGTCTCCCCTCACACTCGTCTCCCACACACTGTCTCCCACACACTCGTCTCCTCACACTGTCTCCCCCTCTACACTCTGTCTCCCACACACTCGTCTCCCCCACACACTCGTCTCCCACACACTGTCTCCCTCACACTCGTCTCCCTCACACTCGTCTCCCTCACACTCGTCTCCCTAGAGTATTATCGATGTCATTGTCTCTACCCACCCCGGCCGGGAAGTTCATAATATTTACCACTAAGAATGATACTCGTCTCCAGTGACACATCCCAGTATGATCTGTGTGTCTGGTGATTTAAGAGTCCATTGGTTTAACTCTCTGAGGAGGGATAATGGTTTAAGAGGATAAAGGTTTACTTACCGAAAGAAAATGGTTTTAACATTTTACAATATGCAATTCTCTTTACAGGAACTACAGGGAGGGATAAAATGTTTCTTCCCCCTACCCCTTTCGTTATCCCCTCCCTTCCCTTAACACTCCCTTCCCCTACCCCTCTACCCCCTCCCCTACCCTTACCCGTCCCTCCTACCCCACATTTTCTGGAGGCACCTGATGCAGCCAACTATTAACTTACATACCTCAGCTCTCTGGGTTACGCTCGGCCCTCACCAACCTCGAGGAGAATGTGGTTTCAGATGGCTCACCTTCTCTCACGTATTATAACACATCTGATTATTCCCACGCCATGAAAGAGCATAACAAGGATGTGCAGATAAATGGGTCAAGGAGTTACTCATTATATTTACAGGTGAGATGTCAAATAAGATACTGAGGTGAGATACAGGTGAGGGAGAACTCTCTGGTAGCTTAAGAAGAGGAAGGTAGGGGGGGGGTGAGTCTTTATATCTCTTTCTCTCTCTATTTCTCTATGTCAATCTTTCTCCTTCTCTCTCTCTCTATCGTGCTGTTTTTGTCTGTCTGTCTGTCTGTCTGTCTGTCACCCCGATATATGGGGGCCCGGCCACGTAAGACTCTCGCACTATCACAACATAAACCACTTCACTAACTCCGGGGTTAAGTATCAAGGGTTCTAAACCGGGATTCCATCAAGGTTTTACCGGGTGAGTTTTTTTCTTTGCTGTTGCTATTGGTTGTAAGAAATCCTTCGGCGAGAGAGTGAGGGTTGAGGAGAGGGGGGGTTAAGCAGGTGAGGGTGAGAGGGTGTGGGTAAGTAGGTGAGGGTGGTGTGTGGATGTGAGGGTGAGGTGTGTGTGGATAAACAGGTGAAGGGGAGGGACGGGTTTGGGGGGAAAGGAGTTAGAGGCATCTTTTCTCTCTCTCTCCTTCCGCCCGATTAGTTTCCAAGTGACGCCAGGACGCTTTCTGCTGAGGGAGGGAGGGAGGGAGGGAAAGATGTGGGAAACTAAAGATAAAACAAAAGGAAATGACAAAAAATAACAACAGTAAGAAGGAAGGAGAAGAAGGAAGGGAGGAGGAAGAGAGTCAATATATTAGTGATATACTGTAGACATAAGGGTTGATAGTGATATACTGTAGAGAAGTCGACTTGTGAAAGAGACCTAGGGGTACTTGTAAGCCCGGACCTACGGCCTAGAAAACAGTGCGTTAATGTTCGAAATAAGGCATACAGAGTATTGAGTTTTATATCTAGAAGTGTAAGTAACAAGAGAGCAGAGGTCTTATTGCAACTATATCTTGCGCTAGTCAGGCCGCACCTCGATTATGCGGTTCAGTTCTGGTGCCCCTATTATAGAATGGATATAAATTCACTAGAGTCGGTGCAGCGAAGAATGACAAAAATGATTCCGGGACTTAGAAACCTTCCATATCAGGATAGGTTAAAGAAACTTAACTTGCATTCCCTAGAAAGACGAAGAGTGCGGGGAGATATGATAGAAGTATTTAAGTGGGTGAAAGGAATCAATAAAGGGGATATAGATAAAGTTCTTATAATATCCGAACAGGATAGGACTCGGAGCAACGGATTCAAGTTAGATAAGTTTAGGTTTAGGAGGGAGATAGGAAGAAACTGGTTCACAAATAGGGTGGTGGACGAGTGGAACAAGCTTAGCAACTTTGTAGTAAGTGCGGGAACTCTGGAAAGTTTCAAAAGGAGGCTAGATAGATTCATGGATGATAGAGAGTGGTAGTAACTCTCGACAGGAGCTGCCATGCACAGGCCAACCGGCCTATTGCAGACTCCTTATTTTCTTATGTTCTTATGATAGTGATATAATGTAGACATAAGGGTTGATAGTGATATACTGTAGACATAAGGGTTGAGTGTGTCCACGTTAAATACCTCAATATACAGGCAGATCTTTAGTACACACACACACACACCCACCTACACACACACACACACCTACACACACACGTCACAAAAAATTTTATGAAAATAGATCAACCGTGAAGAATTATTATTATTATTATTATTATTATTATTATTATTATTTTTTTTTTTTTTTTTTTTTTTTTTTTACCAATTACACTCCTCATCATCGTCATCATCGTCGTCAACCAAAGAACAACATATAGCTGGATCTTCTCACAAACTCACTGAGACATAAAGACAAAATATTCCTCCATACTCATGTAACCTTCACACTCTCAGCTTCTAAACGAGACCCAAAGACCTGTGTGAAGCCCTTACTGATAAAATCATGGCTTGGGGGGGGCGGGGTGGGGCGGGGCGGGGGCGGGGCGGGGGTGCACCAGAAATTCTATGTATTTGGTGAAAGTCGTCGACAGCGTTAACAAAACCAATTTTCTCAGTTACGGTTCTTGTCGGGGTTGTGTTTGTTGTGTGTTTGTTTATGTTTTGTGTTTGTTTGTGTTAGTTTTGTGTTTGTTTGTTTAGTGTTTATTGTTTTTATGTGTGTTTTGTGTTTTTATGTTTATGTAAGCCTTGTGTTTGATTATTTTATTATTATTATTATTATTATTATTCATGGTGCACATCCCCTTGAGTATTAGGTCAGCTGCTTGAGTACGATGATTTAACCCCTTGAGTACGATAATTTAACCCCTTGAGTACGATGACTTAACCCCTTGAGTACGATAATTTAACCCCTTGAGTACGATGATTTAAACCCCTGAGTACGATGACTTACCTCCTGAGTGCAATATCATAGTACTCAAAGGGTTAAGAAATCGTACCCACTGGATCAAGTCATTATAATCAAAGGGTTAAAAATGTACTCAAGGTATTAGGATAATCTAAGGTATATTAATCACTGGGGTAATTCCTTGAACTCAAAAGGTTGGGATAATCCGGATAAGAGAATCACTATTGCAATGGATTATTTTTAGTCTGCAGCGGTGCAAGAGACGAGATGAAAAGTGCTGCTGTAAATGCTAATTGTGTGTGTGTGTGTGTGTGTGTGTGTGTGTGTATCCGTAGGTGCACAAGAGGAAAAAGAAACCGTTTATAACAGTAAAATGACTAAACAAGGACATGAACTTGCCCCCAGCCTCTTATCCTTACTCAAGTCTGTATGCAGGAGAGGAGAGTAAGAGTCGCTCACTTGAAGGTAGGCAACAGGTGGGTGGCACTCTGGTCTGTTGATGGCCCAGGTAAGACAGGTGAGAGATGGTTGTAAGAGTGGCGTGGTGTTGATTCTCTCTATTTTTTTATATTTATCTCTATGTATCAGTCTGTCTGTCTGTTGAGTCCTCCACATCAACAGTACTAAGCACGTCAACACAGCGCCTCAGGGTCCAGCAGGCAGGGTGGGAGAAGCGACCAGATACGCACATTATACACATATATATTCCCTTTATCTAACAAGGCGGTGACAGGGGAGGTCTTTTCTCATGACAGTAACAAACTAAGGCCGATAATTCTCACAACTTGCTGTAAATTCGCCCATAAAGCCCGTCAAAGGAGCGTTTTATACCCTGGCTATTATGTTGGGGCCAGCGTTCACATTTTCACCCCCCTCGCTGGTCTTTTAACAGCTTCAGTCCACCGTCGGTTGCCTGATGGGAGCGAT
Organism: Homarus americanus; assembly: GCF_018991925.1. Lineage (NCBI taxonomy): Eukaryota > Metazoa > Arthropoda > Malacostraca > Decapoda > Nephropidae > Homarus > Homarus americanus. Next base: position 17,010 of record NW_024741671.1, on the reverse strand, counting down.
CCTTCATTGCCGCTAGATTTTTCCAAGTCCCCGGACAGGGTTTTATATATACAGTATATATATATAACATCTAGTGTACATTTACAATATATTCTATGGAGTTTCGGAGGTTGGGGGAAGGGTGTGTGGGGTGTGGGGAAGGGTGTGTGGGGGAAGGGTGTGGGGGGGAAGGGTGTGAGGGTGGAGGTGGGAGGTAGAGGTGTCGATGGGTGACGTTGAGACCCCGATATGGAATTTTGTTGTGTGACCAAAAGCTTTTTTACGTATAAACTTTGAAGTATTTTTTTTCCCGGCTATACGAGAGGCAGAGAGGGAGAGACTATAAGGATTTTAATATACATTTTGTTCTGGTCTCGTGAGGTGAAGGGTGGAGGTATACCACTTTAAATATAACTATGATCCCCATTATCACCATCTACTTCACCATCGTTTGTCTTCACCATCACTTTTTCCTCACCATCAGCCACAATATTCATGATCCTCAACTCTGGGTTCTGGAGGTGTTACGGGGAGCCCAATTGGTCCTTTCAGAGGTGACAAAGCCAGTAAGAGGCCCGAGGAGACCTGAGGAATACCAAGCGGTCCCACACCTTCTACCGGCTTTATACACAACCGAAATTCACTTAAAACTCGACCACAGGAAAGTTTGGACTCGCCATGGTGAAGCGGAGACTGAAGATTCAAAGAGGAGAGAAAGAGAACCACAACACCTTTGCTTCAAGAATTTTTAATATGTAGGAAGACTCGACCAAGAAGATGTTTGATTGCTGTGTTCATTTCTCCCTGTGAGGTGTTTGGATTTTTCCTTAGTGTATCGTCCTGACGCCAAATGAGATTAACTTTCTTGCTGGGCCGACGAAATGGACTGGGATATTTTTCTGGTCTTGTGGTTCTCTGTGTGGGAGGATTTTTGTTTGTATTTTGTGATGGTGTTTTTTTTTTAAGATGTTTTATTTAAATATTTACTGCACTCTCTCTTTCCTTCTGTCTATTACCTTCTTTCTCTATTTCTTTCTTTTTTTCATCATTTTTACAGTTTGTGGAGATAAAGACTTTGAGACACTGAAGCCCTGAAACCTTAAGACACTGAAGCCCTGAAACCCTGAGAACCGGTGACCCTCACAACCTTGAAACCCTGAGAACCGGAAACCCTTAAATGCAGATATGAATCCTGCAAACGTCGACACCAATCCGGACACGAGAATCATAGCGAAGACCTAACATTTGTGTGGGAGGAACTTGAATTGATTCTGCGACACAGGGACGAGCTCCTCCCTAGAGATACAACATGTTATTCAATATTCCTCGCCGCGTGTTCCTGTTCTCTCTCTCTCTCTCCATCTGTCTCTGTCTCTCTCTCTCTCCGCACACACACACACACACACACACGCGTGCGAAATGTGTGCGCCTCTCTCTGACGTGCACATAGACAATTTGTTCCAACACACAGGTTAGTACAAGGTTGTGTGAAAGGGCGTTTTGTTTGAGTCTGTTGTTATTATTATTGTTATTGATGCTGGTGCTCCCCCCCTCCCCGTCTCCCACCTCTCCTTTTCCTCACCTCTCAACCTTTTCCTCACCACTCAACCTTTTCCTCACCTTTCATTTTCTCCCTCAGCCTCTCTTACTTCTCTCACCATTTTCTTAGCTACACCTCCACTTTAACTCTACACTCAAATAAACCACCTCCTCCTCACCCCTCACCTCTCCCCTTTAACTCTCTATTCCCTCTTTTTTTCTCTTCCTCACCTCTCACCCTCTCCTCCCCCCCACCTAGTTTTACTCAATCTTGCCCACCAATAAACCTTTCAATTTCCATTACGTTCACCTGCCGTAGTAGACAAACTCTCCTGCACGTGACCTTCTTTATAGTGTATTTCTGGTTCTAAAAATACTTGACTTGACTTTAATCTTGATGAGAATATTTCGCTCGTGGCTAATCTCGTGTTTGTTAAGTGCTATTGTTCTTGTTTGTTGTTGTTTTTGTTGTAGTTGTTGTTGTTGTTGTAGTTGGTGTTTGGTGTTAGTGAATATACTGATTTTTTTCGCTGTAGTTGTTGTTGTGGTAGGTGTTGTTTTTGTTGTTATTAATGTTGTTGTTGTTGTTTTTCCCAAGTACTCTCCTCGTTACTTGTCCTTTAAATCAAATCTTCCATGAACTTTCCTCCGAGATGTGTATGTATGGACTCGCTGTAACCACCTCTTAATATTATTACTCAATAGCATCTCACATCACTTTTCTTCTTCTTCTTCTTCTTCTTCAGGATCTTATTGATGTAGCTTCACTGTCGTAAGAGGATCGCCAATTTCTTGTTTCTCAGTATTACCAATCGTTTGATCTTATTCTTCCAAGGCACTTTTGCGATGGAGGAAAGAGGGCAGTGCTCCTTTCTTCTTTCTCCTCTTCTTCCTTTGTGCTTTCTCTTGTTTTTCTTCTTATTCTTAGGTTTATTACTAAGTTGTGTTCTGTTCCTTGTTTACTCTTTTTCTTCTTCTTATTCTTCTTTCTCTTACACAACTCTATCATTCACAAGCTCTCTTCTCTTTCTTCTTCTTCTTTTCCTCGAGTCCTCTTCCCCCTCCCACCTCAGCCTCATACTTCCCACTCCCCCTTCCCAGTCTCTCCCCATCTCATACTTCCTTCCCAGTCTCTCACCCCCCTCCCACCTCAGCCTCATACTTCCCTCTCCCCCTTCCCAGTCTCTCACCCCCCCACTTCCAGCCTCTCACCCCAATCTTCTCACTCTGACTCTACTTGTAACGTTAGGACCCTGGGGTGAACTAGCCAGGAACCTACTGTTAATTGTCTTCCTGTCTCACTAACATTGTCTTTTGTCCGACACTCTGGGGATGACGTCAGTACACACACACTCAGCATCTGTTGTACACACACACACACACACACACACACACACACACACACACACACACACACACACACACATTTGCGTTACCTCTTTCATGATGTTACTCATATTTTACAGAGAGAGAGAGAGAGAGAGAGAGAGAGAGAGAGAGAGAGAGTGTGTGGCTCACCCCGAGGCTGTATAAAACAAACCAATAATGAACACCGTCGACAACTGAGGATGCAGCCAACACGACACCCAAGGTACTCCTGCACATCTCCATAGGGAAAGCGGCTTTGTTCAGGTCCCATCAACATCAAAGCAACTCAGGGACACGTAAACTAATGCATATTTACTCTTTGAATTCGACAGCCGGGATAGTGGAGAGGATTGAAGACAAGTGTGTGTGTAAGTGTTCGTCTTTTGCGCGTGAGGGACTCGGCGTTTGGGTTCATTTGCGTGTGTGTGTGTGTGTGTGTGTGTGTGTTAGCGAGTCTTACGTGTGATAGTATGTCTGTCTGCTTGCATGTAGTAATTTCGTGTGGATGTGGATGTTAGGGATACGGTGTGTCGAGTGGATTCAGTTCTCGCCTCCTGTTCTATGGGGGTCACTGGTTCGCATCCTCAGCACCCACTTAGTCCCTCCAGCTGACTCTTCGTACACCGAAAGTTGGACGCGAAAAGGCAGTCAAGTATATGAGACCCAAATTCTTGTTAGTGTAGTTTTTTGTCTTAGTGAATGTTGTGTGTTGTGTGCTTAACTGTTACTTATTGTGTGTTGTGTTGTGTGTTACGTGTTTTGTGTTTCTTATTGTGTGTTGTGTGTGACGTGTTTTGCGTTACGTGTTTTGTGTTTCTTATTGTATGTTGTGTGTGACGTGTTTTGCGTTACGTGTTTTGTGTTGCGTATTTTTTGTAGGACTGTATTTCATTTAATGCAACTACTCATCTACCATATGTCGTTAATGTCGTGGTTTTGTGTGTTCGCCTAGCAACACTGCCAGTATGTGTCGCTGGCTCCCTCCTCCCTGCCGCACACCCGGCCCCGGGATTATCAAAGATTACATATGCAGATTTTGGTCCCAATCTGGTGACAAGAGTGAACGTACAATAGTTAACATTGGATTTCGGTGTGATTTTGGCGTCATTTCATACAGTTTTTTGATAAGTTACCCTACATCAGCTAGTGATATGAGTTTTCTTATTTTTATATAAGAGGTAAATTCAACGTATGAGCGTTTGAGCACCTAACTTTGATATTGCTATTTTCGTCATCTATTCTATACAGTATAAGGCATCGGGTAAATTAATTAATATTTATTTGTTTTAATTATCGTCTCTAAGTCTTGAAATGTATTAGTGAGAATTCATATCATCTTCCGAGCACGACATGAATTAGTTAGTCCTTTGGTATGTACAGATTAATTCTTCCTCTTCTAGTGTTCCTTTGGTACACTTGAAAGAACTTTGAGACTGTAACAATCCTCGCAAGGTCTTGGCATCATCTTCATTTACCAGTAAACCAAGTTGGACGCAGAAACCTCCCGAGTTCGCCGCCAAAGTTTCATTTCCTGTTCGAAACGAAAATGTATGATGAAAGTTTGCCATGAGTTACTCGCCAGAAGCCACGAGCCATCACCACCAAGTTGGCGGAGTAAGAAACACGTCCTTTCCACCGTCATGATGAACTCTACCTCTCACACTACCTGCAGCCCGAGTCCTGATGATTGGTCCTCTGAGGACTCGGTCACCTGTGACACGAGACGAACCTTACGAAGCACTGAGCTCATCTAGACACTGAAGCTCCGAGAGTATTGAGTTCAGCTAGGTACTGAAGCTCCGAGATCACTATAGCTATCTAAGTATTGAAACCCCGAGACCAGTAAGCTCAGGTAGATATTGAATCCCTTGTGACCTTGGCATCTATCTTCCGCTGTCGACGATATTACACACACATGGGTTGGTTGAAGCGGAAGATGAAGAAAAAAAAATCGGAAAAAAGTTGATAAAAGAAAAGAAATAGGAAAAGGGAAACAAATAGCAAGAAAAGGAAGAAGAAAATTAGAATAATAAGAAGACAACGACACAGACTCTCAGCAATAGTTCCCGTGACTTGAGCTGTTTCAGCCTCGATAGTTGAAGACCAAATATCTGAATCGTTTTGCAAGAATCTTTGATCCGATATTATTAAACTTCTGGGGTCCCCGCCTTGACGTTCCCATCGGCTACAAGTGAAGGTAAAGCGTCGGAGGAGAAACGTTAGGTCACGACTCTGATTGGTTCTGCAAGAGTTGTCGTGGGTGATGGGGGAAGATGGGAGAGTGATGGGTGATGGGGACGAGTGAGGGGTTTGGGGAGGTGGTTGGGTGGGGTGAAAGGCAGAGTGATGGGGAGGGGATGGGGGAAGGATGGGGAGGGTAATAGAAGAAGGAAGAAGTGGGGGGTGTGAGGAGGAGGGAGAGACAGTGAGAGGGACGGCATGGGGAGAGTTGTGGGAGGAGGTGGGGAGTAATGGTGGAAAAATGAGGAGAGGGCGCGCACACACACACACACACACACACACACACACACACACACACACACACACACACACACACACACACGCACACACACACACACACACACACACACACACACACACACACACACACACACACACACACACACACACACACACACACACACACACACACACACACACACACACACACACACACACACACACACACACACACACACACACACACACACACACACACACACACACACACACACACACACACACACACACACACACACACACACACACACACACACACACACACACACACACACACACACACACACACTGTCACTATGTTGAAATGAACTGTATTTTGAGCTGATCCCCATCTAAGTTACTATATGTCTTATTTGTGTCACTTATGTCACTTGTATATTATTTGTAATTCGTAACCCATTCCCCAAATATGTAACTGTATATTTTCAGCCTTCTGGCTGCCAAGCTCTTTCAATAAACCGTTAATTATTATTATTATTATTATTATTACACACGTACGTTTACCTTCAATACTGGTATTTATGGGAACTAATATTCAGATAGTATTTTACACTGAATTTCACAACAGCTAACAAACTGTTCCCTTCAATCAGGTATAATAATAGTGAACAAATATTTACCAACGACAAAATAAAAATATGCGTAAATATATAGCACCAACGGGTATATTTTCCATTCATAGTTAATAAAAAATAAATAAAATAGGTCAATTAATATCAGCTAGTGTGTGTGTAAAATGATTTCTTTACAATGATCTCCAACTTTGAATGAGTATGAGCACTTGGATACCCGCCAAGTGCTGGGTGAGTGGGAGTAGCACAGGTCACCTTGCGGGGCACTTTAACCCTCCCTCTCACTCTCCCACTCCTCCTCTCTCTCTCTCTCTCTCTCTCTCTCTCTCTCTCTCTCTCTCTCTCTTTGTAAGTCACTTAATTTTTCCTCTAATGAAGACCTGCCACCCTCCTCCTCCTCCTCCTCCTCCTCCTCCTGTTTCTTCTTCTTCTCCTCCTCCTCCTCCTCCTCCTCCTCCTCCTCCTCCTCCTGTTTCTTCTTCTTCTCCTCCTCCTCCTCCTCCTCCTCCTCCTCCTCCTCCTCCTCCTCCCCTCCCTCTTTCTTCTTCTTCTTCACCTTCTCCTCCTCTTCCTCCTCCTCCTCTTCCTTCTTCTTCTTCTTCTTCCTCCTCCTCCTCCTCCTCCTCCTCCTCCTCCTCCTCCTCCTTTATTATGATACATCGTCTTCTCCTCGTCTTAGACACATGGGGAAAGAATCATGAATATTCCCGAGATTCTTTTTTTATTCTTCTCCCTGCTGCTAATTGATTCTTCGGCAGCTGTGATATTGTCTTCAGGAGGAGAGGAGGGAGGAGGAGGGAGGAGGAGGAGGGAGAGAGAGAGAGAGAGAGAGAGAGAGAGATGTGAATCTAGTATGACACTTACACGCTGCTTGTTGGAATAGTGAGCAACGTCATGGCAATATTGACAGGTCTCCAGCGACTCACTCCCTCAACTCTCCTTAAACTCTCATATTTAATTAAGTCTTTTAAACCTCATTAAGACATTAAGGTAGCCTCCAGGTGTAGTTAACAGCTAATTTTATATGATAATTAATATTTATATTTTATTTTTTTTTACCTTAAAAAGTATTAATGATTCTAATTAGGAATATAAAGGTGATCCCAACACACCTGTCCGTGATGACCAACAAGGTGTAGGAGAATTATTTACCGGTTTTACATTATAATCTGAAGATACATCCCTCAGAGGTTAGGTTAGGTTAGGTTAGGTTAGGTCAGGTCAGGTCAGGTCAGGTCAGGTCAGGTCAGGTTAGACAGTAATAGGACAGGAACTCTCTTGACCAAATACCCTCAAACTTATTTCTCTGACCCAAACATCTTATTCCCAGGTCAATATTAATCATCTTAATTTCTCCTTCACCCCATTTTTATTCCACGTTCCCTCTTCCTATTTTTAATCCCATCTTCCCCTTCTTCCCTCTTTCATTTCTTTAGTTCGTTAACTGGTGTCAACTTTTTCGTTATAGAGTAATCACAAAATTAATATTGCTATTATCATCCTCTCTCTCTTATTCCCCGTTCACCCCTTGTTATCATCTAGTTTTATTATCGTCTTTTAATAATGTTTTTTAATGGGTTCTCTACTGTGTTTGTGTCTCTCCGTTATTTTGTAGAGAGAGAGAGAGAGAGAGAGAGAGAGAGAGAGAGAGAGAGAGAGGTTGAAGGACAAGGAGACATTGGAGGTGTGTGTGTGTGTGTATTGGTTTGCGTAAATAACTTTTATTTCTCGTGTCAGCTGCTGATGACGATCTATGTACAGGGGTGGTTAATAACCCACGTCTGTGTAATATCGTCGACAGTGGAAGATAGATGCCAAGGTCACAAGGGATTCAATATCTACCCGAGCTTACTGGTCTCGGGGTTTCAGTACCTAGATAGCCATACTGATCTCGAGGTTTCAGTACCTAGCTGAACTCAATACTCTCGAGGCTTCAGTACCTAGCTGAACTCAATACTCTCGAGGCTTCAGTACCTAGCTGAACTCAATACTCTCGAGGCTTCAGTACCTAGCTGAACTCAATACTCTGAGGCTTCAGTACCTAGCTGAACTCAATACTCTCAGGCTTCAGTACCTAGCTGAACTCAATACTCTCAGGCTTCAGTGTCTAGATGAGTTAAGTGCTTCATAAGGTTCGTCTCGTGTCACAGGTGACCAAGTCCTCAGAGGACCAATCATCAGGACTCGGGCTGCAGGTAGTGTGAGAGAGTAGAAGTTCATCATGACGGTGGAAAGGACGTGTTTCTTACTCCGCCAACTTGGTGGTGATGGCTTGTGGCTTCTGGCAGTAACTCATGGCAAACTTTCATCATATATTTTTCGTTTCGAACAGGTGAAGCTTTGGCGGCGAACTCGGGAGATTTCTGCGTCAACTTGGTTTGGTAAATGAAGATGTTGCCAAGACCTTACGAGGATTGTTACAGTCTCAAAGTTCTTTCAAGTGTACCAAGGAACACTAGAAGGAAGAATTAATCTGTACATACCAAAGGACTAACTAATTCATGTGCGAGGAGGAGACACAACTTCTACATAGAGGGTTAGGGAGGAGGGCAACCTCTACATAGAGGTGAGGAGGAGACACAACCTCTACATGGGGTGAGGAGGGTTGGGAGGAGACACAACCTCTACATAGGGGTGAGGGAGACGACAACCTCTACATAGGGGTGGGGAGGAGACACAACCTCACATAGGGGTGAGGAGGACGACCCTCTACATGGGGTGGGGAGGAGACACAGCCTCTACATAGGGGTGAGAGAGGAGCAAGCCTACATAGGGGTGAGGGAGAGACAACCTCTACATAGGGGAGAGGGGAGACACAACCTCTACATGAGGTGGGAGGAGACAGGCTCTACATAGGGGTGAGAGGAGAACTGGCCTCTACATAGGGGTGGGGAGGAGACACAACCTCTACATAGGGGTGAGGGGCATGGCCTCTACATGGGGTGAGGGAACAACCTCATGAGGGGTGAGGAGACACAGCCTCTGGGGTGAGGGAGAACTCTACATAGGGGGGAGGGACACAACCTCTACATAGGGGTGAGGAGGCGCCTCTACATAGGGTGGGAGGACACAACCTCTACATAGGGGTGAGAGAGGAGACACAGCCTCTACATAAGGGAGTGAGAGGAGGCAACCTCTGCATAGGGGTTGAGGGAGGAGACTGGCACCATGGGGGTGAGGAGGAGACACAACCTCTACATTGGGGTGAGGGAGGAGACACAACCTCTACATAGGGGTGAGGAGGGGCCCTCTGCATGGGGTGGAGACACAGCCTCTACATGGGGAGTGGGGGAGACACAACCTCTACATAGGGAGTGAGGGGGAGGAGAGACAGCCTCTACATAGGGGGTGAGGAGGAGCTCCTAGGGTGAGAGGAACACACAACTCTACATAGGGGTGGGGAGACACAACCTCTACATAGGGGTGAGGGAGGCACAACCTCCATAGGGTGAGGGAGGAGACTAACCTCTACATGGGGGTGGGGAGGAGACACAACCTCTACATGGGGGTGAGGAGGGACGCTCTACATAGGGGTGGGGAGACACAGCCTCTACATGGGGGTGAGGAGGAGACACAACCTCTACATAGGGGTGGGGAGGCAGCCTCTACATAGGGGTGAGGGAGACACAACTCTGGGGGTGGGAGGCTGGCCTCTGCAGGGGGGGTGAGGAGGGAGACAGCCCTCTACATGGGGTGGGGAGACAGCCTACATGGGGTGAGGAGACAAGCCACTCTACATGGGGGTGGGGAGAGAGGGAGACACAACCTACAGGGGTGGGAGAGAGGCACAGGGGTGGGACTCTCATGGGGTGGGGAGCCAGCCTCTACATGGGGGTGGGGGATGGCCTCTCATGGGGTGAGAGAGGAGACAGACCTCTACATAGGGGGGTGAGGAGGAGACACAACCTCTACATAGGGGTGAGAGAGGAGACACAACCTCTACATAGGGGGGTTAGGGAGGAGACACACACCTCTACATAGGGGGGTGAGGAGGAGACACAACCTCTGCATAGGGGGTGGGGGAGAACATGGCCTCTACATGGGGAGTGAGAGAGGAGACCTGTACTCTACATAGGGGTGAGGAGGAGACATGGCCTCTACATAGGGGTGAGGAGGAGACACAACCTCTACATAGGGGTGAGGAGGGAGACACAGCCTCTACATAGGGTGAGGAGGGAGACACAACTCTACATAGGGGGTGGGGGAGGAGACACAGCCTCTACATAGGGGGTGAGGGAGGAGACACAACCTCTACATAGGGAGTGAGGAGGAGACACAAGCCTCTACATGAGGGGTGAGAGAGGAACACAACCTCTACATAGGGGTGAGGGAGGGGCCAGCCTCTACATAGGGGTGAGAGAGGAGACACATGCCTCTACATGAGGGGTGGAGAGGAGACACAGCCTCTACATAGGGGTGGGGAGGAGACCTAGCCTCTACATAGGGAATTGAGGAGGGGCCTGCCTCTACATAGGGGTTGGGAGAACAACCTCTACATAGGGGGTGAGGGAGGAGACTGGCCTCTACATAGGGGTGAGGGAGGAGACACAGCCTCTACATAGGGGGTGAGGAGGACACAACCTCTACATGGGGGTGAGGGAGGGCCATGAGGGATGAGAGGAGACACAGCCTCTGCATAGGGGGTGAGAGGAGGGCCAACCTCTACGTAGGGGTGAGAGAGGAGACACAACCTCTACATAGGGGGTGAGAGAGGAGACACAACCTCTACATAGGGGGTGAGGAGGAGACACAACCTCTACATAGGGGTGAGGGAGGAGACACAACCTCTACATGGGGTGAGGAGACACAGCCTCTGCATAGGGGTGGAGGAGACACAGCCTCTACATAGGGGGTGGGGAGGAGACACAACCTCTACATGGGGTGGAGAGGAGACCTGGCCTCTACATAGGGGTGGGAGGGGAGCACAACCTCTACATAGGGAGTGAGAGGAGAACAAGCCTCTACATGGGGGGTGAGGAGAACTAACCTCTACATAGGGGGTGGGGAGGGACACAACCTCTACATAGGGGTGAGGGAGGAGACACAACCTCTACATAGGGTGGGGGAGGAGCCTTAGCCTCTACATAGGGGGTGAGGGAGGAGACACAACCTCTACATAGGGGGGGTGAGGAGGAGACCTGGCCTCTACAGGGGTGAGAGAGGGAGACACAACCTCTACATGGGGGTGAGAGGAGACACAGCCTCTGCAAGGTGAGAGAGGGGACTGGCACTCTGCATGGGGGGGGTGAGAGGAGACACAACCTCTACATGGGGGTGAGGGAGACATAGCCTCTACATAGGGGAGTGGGGAGGAGGAGACACAACCTCTACATAGGGGTGGTGAGAGGGAGACACAACCTCTACATAGGGTGAGGAGGAGACACAACCTCTACATGGGGTTAGGGAGGAGACACAACCTCTACATGGGGTGAGGGAGGAGACCTAGCCTCTACATAGGGGTGAGGAGAACCTGGCACCTCTGCATAGGGGTGAGAGAGGAGACACAGCCTCTACATAGGGGTGAGAGAGGGGACTGGCCTCTGCATAGGGAGGTGAGAGAGGGCACAGCCTCTACATAGGGAGTGAGAGGAGGAGACACAACCTCTACATAGGGGGGTGAGAGGAGACACAGCCTCTACATAGGGGTGGGGAGGAGAGACACAACCTCTACATGGGGGGTGAGGGAGGAGACACAGCCTCTACATAGGGGGAGTGAGGGAGGAGACAGCCTCTACATAGGGGGTGAGGAGGAGACACAACCTCTACATAGGGGTGAGGAGGAGACACAACCTCTACATAGGGGAGTGAGGGAGGAGACACAACCTCTACATAGGGGTGAGAGAGGGAGCCTCACTCTACATGGGGGTGAGAGGAGACACAACCTCTACATGGGGTGAGAGAGGGGCCAGCCTCTACATAGGGGGTGAGAGGAGGAGACACAACCTCTACATAGGGGTGAGAGGAGACACAACCTCTACATAGGGGTGAGAGGAGGAGACACAACCTCTACATGGGGGTGAGAGGAACATGGCCTCTACATAGGGGGAGTGGGGAGGAGACTGGCTACTCTACATAGGGGTTAGGGAGGAGACACAACCTCTACATGGGGGTGAGGGAGGAGACACAACCTCTACATAGGGTGAGGGAGGAGACACAACCTCTACATAGGGAGTGAGAGGGGAGACACAACCTCTACATAGGGGTGAGAGAGGGAGACCTTACCTCTACACATAGGGAGGTGAGGAGGAGACACAACCTCTACATAGGGGGTGAGGGAGAGACACAACCTCTACATAGGGGGGTGAGAGAGGAGACACAACCTCTACATGGGGGTGAGGGGGGCCTGGCCTCTGCATAGGGGGTGGGGGGAGGACAACCTCTACATGAGGGGTGGGGAGGAGACACAACCTCTACATGGGGGTGAGGGAGGAGACACAACCTCTACATAGGGGTGAGGGAGGAGACACAACCTCTACATAGGGGAGTGAGAGGGAGGAGACACAACCTCTACATAGGGGTGAGGAGGGAGGCACAGCCTCTACATAGGGGGTGAGGGAGGAGACACAACCTCTCAATGGGGGGTGGGGAGGAGACAGAACCTCTACATGGGGGTGAGGAGGGAGACCTGGCCTCTACATGGGGGTGAGGGAGACCTGGCCCATGGGGGGGGGTGAGGGGAGGGCAGCCTCTACATAGGGGTGGGGAGGGAGACAACCTCTACATGGGGTGAGGAGGAGGGACAAGCCTCTACATAAGGGGTGAGGGAGGCAGACAAACTCTGCTCTCACACCATCAACAAACCAGGACAGTCGTTACATTTGTTGACCCAAGGTTGACTCCAGCAACATAAATCACCTTGGACTCGGCTCATGGCCAGGTTTTGAGGTTCTCGCTCCTTCCACCCACCCGCAGTCGATCCTTCCTCAGACACTGGAAACTAATACTAACTTTTACCGTCTTGAAGAATGTGTTGAGCAGGCCACCCCAACTCGCTATCCACCTGGCAGCGTCTTGGTTACATACACGACTGCGTTCACCAAACGAGTCGAGTCGAGTCGAGTCATCAGACTCGAGTCAATTTGACTCGCTTCCGTTCAGAAAGAGTCAAGAAGAGTCACGTTTGTCAGTAATATCTATCAGATGTCGAGCGGTATGGACATCTCTCGCAGCCTTACATGCTGTGTTGTGGATTCGGCTTCGTAGAAGGAAGAGGACAAGTATGGCTGCATAGACTCAACATCAAAAGACCAGTTTTGGTGGTTTTAGTCATTTGTTTCCAGACTTGCTAAATCACCCAGACAATTTCTTCAGAATGACAATGGAAAACTTCAAGAAGCTGGTTAAAGTGACAGGAAATCTGTAAGGAAAATGAACACAAACTACAGACGTGCCATTGGAGTTGAAGAAAGAATAGCTATATTTTTAAGGTAATGTTTGTATTTGATTTGAAATATAATAATGACAGGTAAAGCAATATTTGGAGGACAATATTGACAAATTATTATGAAACATTATATTGAGAAATAAAAAAAACAATTATCAAATCCTCCAGCTGTATGACGAGGTTTCCACCACAACGAACTCGCGATGACTGACGAAAAAATGGGTCTGGCCGTATTATGACTAGACTCTACTCCCCTGGCGTGAACGGTGTCTGCAAAAATACAAACAAAATAATGTCCCTTGACTGGTGAGTCACGTAGGGGTCAAGACTCGGTGTAACTCGACTGACTCGACTTGCAGCCTTAGTAAGAGTGTAACGTAGGGAGGAGGAGGAGGGAGGAAGAGTAAGAAGAGGAAAATAAAATATAAAAGTAAGGGGATAAAACAAAAATGAGAAGAAGGGGATAACGATGAAATGAAGAAAGACAGAACGAAGATGAGGGGGAAGGAAAAGAATGAAGCCACAAAGAAAGAGGGAAAAGAAGAAAATAAGTAACGAAGAAGAGGTAAGAGAGACGCACAACACACAGCCCTCCGCAACACACAGCCCTCCACCAACACACAGCCTCCACCAACACACAGCTACCCCTAACACACACAGCCACTCACCAACACACAGCCTCCACCAACACACAGCCCTCCACCAACACAGCCCTCCACCAACACACAGCCCTCCACCAACACACAGCCCTCCACCAACACACAGCCCTCCACCAACACACAACCCTCCACCAACACAGCCCTCCACCAACACACACAGCCCTCCACCAAACACACAGCCCTCCACCAACACACAGCCCCTCCACCAACACACAACCCCCTCCACCAACACACAGCCCTCCACCAACAACCCTCCCACCAACACAGCCCCCCCAACCTCACCCCCCCCAACACACAGCCCTCCACCAACACACAGCCCTCCACCAACACACAGCCCTCCACCAACACACAGCCCCACCAACCCTCCCCTCGACACACAGCCTCCCACATTCCACCAACACACATTACATCACCAACACACAACCCTCCACCAACACGCCCACTCACCAACACACAGCCCTCCACCAACACACAGCCCTCCACCAACACAGCCCTCCACCAACACACAACCCTCCACCAACACACAGCCCTCCCACCAACACACAGCCCTCCACCAACACACAGCCTCCACCAACACACAACCCTCCACCAACACACAGCCCTCCACAACACAGCCCCCCCACCAACACACACAGCCCTCCACCAACACACAGCCTCCACCAACACAGCCCTCCCACCAACACACAGCCCTCCACCAACACACAGCCCTCCACCAACACACAGCCCTCCACCAACACAGCCCTCACCAACACAGCCTCCCAGCCCTCCACCCAACACACACCCCTCCACCAACACACAGCCTCCCACCAACACACAGCCCTCCACCAACACAACCTCCCTGTACACAGCCTCCACCAACACACAGCCCTCCACCAACACAGCCCTCCTGTACAGCCCTCCACCAACACAAGCCCTCCACCAACACACAGCCCTCCACCAACACAGCCCTCCACCAACACACAGCCTTCCACCAACACAGCCCTCCACCAACACCAGCCCTCCACCAACACACAGCCCTCCTCCACACAGCCCTCCACCAACACACACTTGTCAACCCTCAGTGAGACAGGACGTGCCCGAAGCGCTCCCGGTTTTTAGCAGCCAGGCCGAGTCTGTTTGGCCCTGCCCTCCCCTGCTATACCCCTACCAGCCTTACTACACCAGGATCGATTCAGCAAAACATTCTAGTGATTAGTGAACGATTGATTACGGAGCAGTGTTCTATAGTGCACTTAAGGAACTTCGGCAAAGCATTCTAGTCATCAGTGCAATAAGTGATTATCATACAGTGCTCGATAGTGCACCCCAAGGAAAAGTCAGACAGTGGGCACTTTATCGGTCACCTTTAAAGTGCCAGTGACAAGGACCACCGCGGTGTTACATATATCGTGAATACGTGTCGGCAACCCCAAGCACCAGGGACAAGGACCACGGTCCCTACGACTGACAAATATTAACAGATGTCTACCAGTGTCAGTGTCCCTCAAAGTGCGCCAGTGACAAACACTTTCGTCCGCCCACAACAGATCTCAACAGATGGCCGCAATCGCACTTACTCGACGCAGTCTGTACCATCTAAATCGTGAGGACGGCGGTTATCCTGATGGCAGTGTTATCGGCGCGACTCAAATCACTGAATATATTCCGCGTAGCGAACCGTAGACAAAACCGTCATACACATAAGCCCATTGAACCGTAACCTCCACTAGAAGCCGGAGAAACCCACTGACAGACCATACCACTGAAGTTCACGGATATGGTATGATCTCCCGTCTTCTGCTATCAACGTCACTTCCTAGCTAACAAGTTCGACGAGCTGGCAACTACAGTCAGGTCAACGCCCGCGAGCGTCGTTGCCATATGTGAGGCTTGGCAAATTATGCCTGAAACGTGTCATATTGAGGATATCAACTCTTTCATCACCTTCGTTTACAAAGACGCGGAGGGGCGTTGCCCTCTTCTGTCAAGATGACCTCGCCCGTCACGCCTGGATGTTCAAGTCCCAGCAGATGTGGAAGCATTATGGGTACGTGTCGTTATACAGGCCCACCCATACTGCTTCCATTATAATCTGTGTGGCATACCATCGCCTCGATCACCACCAGAACACTCTTATCAATCATCTCATCACCACCTCAGACCACCTCAGAGTTAGGTACCCATGTGCCAGATTAGTATTATGTGGGGATTTAAATGAAATTGACACCACTGATATCCAGGACCAGCTATCACTATCTGAGATTGTGACCTTCCCCCACACGGTCAAATACCCTTGACCTTATCTTAACTGACTTAGCGGACCAGTACCAACCACCTCAGCAATACCTCCTATCGGGTGTAGCACACACTTATCAGTGCTCTGGTCCCCAGCTGCCACTCCCACTCAAGTACAAAGACCCTACATCAAGACCTACAGGCCGATTACTGACTCTGCAGTGCTGCTCTTCGGGCAGTGGATAGTTCACCATCCCTGGACTGAAGTACTTAGCGTGGATGACGTGGAAACCAAATGGATAAATTATACCAACACACCACCACGGAAGCTCACCACCACTTCTTCCCGAGAAGTCCGTCAGATCTCACCAGCAGACTTGCCCTGGATCACACCTCGGATCAAAAGACTTATGCAACAGAGAGACAAGACCTTTCATCTCAATGACCACATCCGCTACAGGTCACTTCACAACCGAGTCATCCGCGAAATACGCACTGCAAAGAGTCCCACTACCCAGCAAATTACAACACCTGAAGCAGACCAACATCAGTCAATGGTATGGTAAGCAAAAGAACTCTGTGGACTAAACAATAGACACACCCCCTCCCTTATCCATCTCACTAATGTTGACGCAGCTGAGCAAACAAATAACCATTTTCGCTACTATATGCCAGACGCTCCACGGCTTGACACAACCACTCTCCTGCTTACCTACAGCCCCCCTTCCACTGACTTAGTAGAGAAGAATTTGAAGTAGCAGCAATACGTAACTAG
>NW_024741670.1:0-27749 GCF_018991925.1 Homarus americanus | reverse complement strand
ACCTTCCACAAGAAAATAGCGGTGGCCCAGGGGGAACTTCACAATCTAAAGAACGACTGGTTTAAAAATAAAGCAATTTAGCCGGCGGGGTGGACATCGAGTACCGGATGTAGGGTCTTTTTAACATAAGACGACTCCCGGCAAAAACAAAGGTGTCAGCAGCTTTCATTACTGAACTTCAGTATGCAGACGACCTCACCCTTGTCGCTCACACTGAACGGGACCTACAGGAGATCCTGAACACCTCCGCAGATGCGTATGCACACTTTAGCCTTGAGGTGAATGTATGTAAGATTCAGATTCTCTTTCAACCTGCCCCTGGTTCAGCCACACCTCCACCATTCATCCAGCTTAACGGTACTACCTTCTCTAATGTTGCCCACTTTCAGTATCTCGGCTCCCACCTGGTCACCACCGCGGACATCGATGAAGAGATTTAACATCGGATGAGATGTGCATCTCAAGCCTTGGGCAGACTCCGTACCCGTGTCTTCAGCTGTAGGGAGCTGAAATTGTCCACAAAGTTACACGTATATCGAGCAGTGGTCCTCCCCACCCTGCTATATGGCAGCGAGACATGGGTCACATACAGGAGGCACCTCAAGGCATTTGAAAACTTTCACCAACATGTCTACATTCCGTCCTCCGAGTTCGCTGGGCTTACAAGAGAACAAATTGCCAGAATTCTTGCTGACACCAACTATAGGAGCATCGAGGCTACAATTATCAATGAACAACTACAGTACGTTGGACTGGTCATGTTACCCGCATGGACGACAGTAGACTGCCAAAGCAGCTACTTTACAGTCACCTAACGAATTGTAAACATAAAGCTGGCGGGCAACTGAAAAATTATAAGGATAGTCTTAAGACAAATTGGGAGACGATTACTCCACACCGTAACGCTTGGAGGATCACCACACAAGAAGGTGTCAATATTTTCGAGTTACCCCTACTGCATAACGAGGCAGACAAGCGCCAACGCCGGAAAGATGCTGCCGCCGCCCCTCCTGCACTAGATGTAGACCCCCACACGTGCAACATCTGTGATCGACCCTGCCTGTCCCGTATCGGCCTCTTTAGTCACCTCAGAACTCACCAACGAAGGTGACATCCTTAATAACTCATATCATTGTATCATAGCTGTTTGATCTTCATACGCGATTCCGAGTGACAGCAAAGAAGTAGTAATTTGTAGTAGTAGTAGTATGTGTGTGAGAAAAAAATTTCACCCAAATCTAAAAAAAAAAAGAAAATATATTTACTTCCTAACCTAAAAACTTTCTGAAAATTTATCCCGAAATCTAATACCTTGCCCCCAAAATATATAAAGTTGCGAATATAATTATCACCTCAAACTACAGTAGATTAAAAAAAAAAAACTTTAACCTAAAATATAAAAGTTTGTAATAATTTCCCCAGCACCAAAATATATATTAGTACTTAGGAGGTAAACTGCCCCATTAGCTTGTACTATCAATGTCAACCTTTGAGAATTCTCAGATTATTACGTCTCCATCTTAGGTCACCCTGATTACACCCCCACGTCAGGTCAAGGGTAATTTAGAGTGATTACCTGGGTTAATTATGAAGGTATATTAGCCTAGATGCTACCGTGGGAGGGTGGGGGTGGAGGAGAGTGGGTGGGGGGGGGTTAGTGGGGTGAGGAGGTAAGACGGGAGGGGAGGTTAGTGGAAGGAGGGACAGGGGAGGTGAGGAGGTGAAAGGAGAGAAGCAAGAGAGTGGCATGACAGAATCGAGGGAGGAGGGAGGGACAAAGAGACATGTTTGTAAGTGAGAGAGAGAGAGGAGAGAGAGAGAGATTAGTAAACAAAGAATTTACAAGCATCTAGACATATATATTAATACAGACAGGCAGACAGACAGACAGACAGACAGACAGACAGACAGACCAGGAGAGTTATGATATACAGCAGAGTTAATTAAAGGGACTAACTTGAGTTAACTTAGATTACGTAAAGTTAAATGTGATTATTATTCTGTTGTGCTCTCTCTCTCTCTCTCATCCACGCCATCATCAATTCCTACCCTAAGTCCAGACATCATCAATCTGGTTGAAGTTGTCCTGTGGTTTGAGTTACTTAGAGTCATCAATCATAAGAGGAGGCGGAAGAAGAAGAAGAGGAGGAGGACCTTGGTATAATACTCTTCATCCCCTCGTGTCCTAACTCAGTGTGTATGAAGAGGTTGAGGGGGGACGTTGTGTGTGTGTGAGGAGAGGAGTGAATAGATAAATAGATAGATAGACAGATACACAAACGCACGTAGACACACACACACACACACACACACACACACACACACACACACTATTACTACTACTACTTTGCTCTCACTCGGAATCGCGTATGACGATCATCCACCTCTGATACAGTGATAAGAGTTAAGGATGTCACCTTCGTTGGTGAGTTCTGAGGTAACTAAAGAGGCCGTTGCCGGACCGGCAGGGTCGTCCACAGATGTTGCACGTGTGGAGGGCTACATCTAGTGCGGGAGGGGCGGTGGTAGCGTCTTTCCGGCGTTGGTACTTTTCTGCCTCGGTTTGCAGTCGGGCTAACTCGAAAGTATTGACACCGTCTCCTGTGGTGCTCCTCCAAGCGTTACGGTGTGGAGTAATCGTCTCCCAGGTGAGGGGGTCGATTTGGCAACTTTTCAGGTTTGTCTTAAGACTATCCTTATACCTCTTCAGTTGACCACCGGCATTACGTTTACTATTCGTTAGGCGACTATAAAGTAGCTTCTTTGGTAGTCTACTGTCGTCCATGCGGGTAACATGGCCAGTCCAGCGTAGTTGTTCATGGATAATGGTGGCCTCGATGCTCCTACAGTTGGTGTCAGCTAGAATACTGGCAATGCATGCCCAGCGAACTCTGAGGATGGAACGTAGACTACGTTGGTGAAAGTTTTCAAGTGCCTTGAGGTGCCTCCTGCATGTGACCCACGTCTTCACATGCCATATAGCAGGGGTGTATACTCCACTGCTCGATATACGTAACTTGTAGATAATTTCAGCTCCCCTAAGCAGCTGGAGACACGGGGTACGGAGTTCGCTGCGCTTGAGATGTGCCACCGATCCTGTTGAATCTCTATCGATGTCCGCGAGGTGACAGGTGAGCCGAGATACTGGAAAGTGGGTAACATTAGAGAGGGTATACCGTTAAGCTGGATGGATGGTGGAGGTGTATGGAACCAGGCATGTTGAAAGAATCTGAGTCTTATGTACATTCACTTCAAGGCCGAAGTGTACATACGCATCTGGGTAGGTGTTCATGATCTCCTGTAGGTCGTGTTCAGTGTTAGTAACAAGGGTGAGGTCGTCTGTATACTGAAGTTCAGTAATGGAAGCTGCCAACACCTTTGTTCTTGCCTGGAGTCGTTATGTTGAAAAGACCCTTCATCCGGTTTTCGATGCCCACCCTGCCGGCTAATCTGGCGCTGGACACGGTTGAGGCAGCCAAGAAGATGGAAAAGAGGGTTGGTGACAGTACACACCCTTGCTTAACTCCTGTTTGGATGGGGAAGAACTCTGACTGGTTGCCATTGTGCAGGACACTGCCGTTTACGCCATCGTCGAGTTGCCTCACAATGGCGATGAATTTTGGTGGGAAGCCGAAGCGGCTGAGGGTCCGCCAGAGGGCTTCCCTGTTGACCGAGTCGAAAGCCTTGGTTAGGTCGATGAAAGCCATGTACAGGTCATGACGCTGTTCTCTGCACCTTTCCTGTATCTGGCGGGCAGCAAAGATCATGTCAGTGGTGCCACGTGATGGTCTAAAGCCACATTGAGATTCTGGGAGGTAGTTTTCTGCTTCAGGAAGAAGTCTGTTTAGGAGGACTCGCGCGTTAATCTTGTACAGCAGCGAGATTCCGCAGTAGTTGCCACATTCTGACCAGTCTCCCTTAAGACCTTGGGGGATTTCCTCCTTTTCCTATATATTCTCCAGGAGAGAGTGGAGACATCTGGTATGCAGAGGTCCTCCTGCTTTATACACCTCGGCTGGTAATCCATCAGGCCCTGAGGCTTTGCTATTCTTCATCTGTTTGATAGCAGTAGCTACCTCATCCAGGGATGGAGGATAGCTGAGGTGGGTCAGCTCTGGATGCTGAGGGACCTGCTAGGTATGCAAGACATTCACATCGGTGTTTCAGTTGCGCAGTGAATGGTAGTGCTCTTTCCTGCGCTGAAAGAGGCCTTCATCGTCTTTAATTATCGAGTTACCATCGGATGAACAGAGGGGCGTTGGCTATGAGTGAGTGGCCCATAAAATGTTGTAACACACACACACGAACACACACACACACACACACACACACACACACACACACACACAATACACTCTGACGAGGCTCTTCTCAGTGTGTGTTGCGGCACCCTTTTACCACTCTCTCCCAGGCTGTGATTTTATTTCATTTCTCTCTCTCTGACTCTTCTGTTTGTCTGTGTTTATTCATTGTCAGCGTATGCATGTCTCTTTCTTTATTTTTAAAATAATTTTCTGTCCTCCTCCCTCTCTATAACATTCCTCTGCCTTGTGCTCATTTAAGTATCACTCACAAGGGAATGGACGCTTACAGGTTTTAGAGTTTGAATAGATTCTCTCTCTGTCTCTCTCTCTTTCTCTAGTTATCTTGTTCCTTATCTATCTATCTATCTCTCTATTTGTCTGTTCGTCACACACATTAATAATAATAACACACACATATTGAATATTGGCTGTCATGCCTCCCCCTTTCTAATTCCCCTAAAATGACATGTCTATTGGTCCCACCACTCCAACTCTATTACCAATTTACCCAGATAGAATTTCGTGGGTGGCCGTGGGAGAACTGTGTGATAGGCGACGTCGAGGTGAGACCAGGTGCTTACGGGGATTGCTTGTGAGAGGCCTGGGAGTGTGGGGAGAGCGTGGGAGAAAGTGTTTTTGTGATTGCTTGTCCGTGGGGAGAATGTGGGAGGGTGTGAGAGAGTATGGGAGAGTGTGGGAACGTGTGGGAAGGTGTGGTAGGGGTGAGAGGGGCTGTTTGTGGGTTAGCGTGAAAGTGGGATAGACGCTTGGAGGATTATTTTAAGAGTGGGAAAGGATGTGAGAGGATTATCTTGAAGATTGGATAAATATTGATCAAGGATTAGAAATTCGTTTAGATATCACCAACATTATCATTGGATATATGTGGTCTTGTGATTCCTAGGATTAGTGGCTGTGGGGAGTGTTCTCACATGATTGGAAACAGTCATTGGAGGATTAGACGACAGTGAGGTATGCAGGGTATTAGAAGAATTTAGAAGTATTAATTAAAGGTGATTTGGTACCCAGGTGATTGGTAAGTGTGAAGGAAAGTCTCTCATGGTGATTGGATCAATGTGTAGGCACCCAGAAGATTGGGAAAGTTTAAGAGAATCATTTAAAGAGATTGAAAGAATGTGGAGTTGCCGGGGGTTAAAATTGGAGAATGTAATTACTTCCTTAAGTGGCGCCATTCTCAACGGCCCTCTCCACCTGGGTGCCAAGGACGGCTTTTGGCATCAAGTTCCACCTTCCTGAGTGCCAATAATGCCTCCTTAATCTGCATCCTTCCTTTCCTTCCTGGGTGTCAAGGATGCCTCCAAGCTTCCAAAGGCATTCAGGGTACCAAAAACTCTTACTGATTCCAAGATCTTCATTCCTAGAGAGCAATAGTCACTTCCTACCCATGAATTCTTCCTTCCTAGGTGCCAATAACACTTCCTAGCCTTGAATTCTTCCTTCCTAGGTGCCAATAACACTTCCTAGCCATGAATTCTTCCTTCCTAGGTGCCAATAACACTTCCTAGCCATGAATCCTTCTATCCTACCTGGGTGACAGTGACTCCTCCTTGACTCTGGGTGCCTCCTTGACCTAAATCCTTCCTTCCTGGGTACTGAGGACGCCTCTTGTCTCCTGGGAAAGAGATCCTCCGTCCTCAGCTGGTTTCTCTCCTCCCCCACACGGGATTTACATCGATATTGTGTCCATCAGATTCTCCTGCTGCGACCTGCTTGTGGTTCTCTCTCTTTCTCTCTCTCTCTCTCTTTTCTCTCTTTTTCTCTCCCCTGTCACACCCTTTTATTCTATTTTCTCCGCCTCGTTTTATTTTTGTCACTTTCCTATTTCTTTCTGTTTGTTTACATACCCCTCCCCCCTACTCTCTCTCCCACACGTCTCTCTGTACTTCCTCCCTCTCAGTCACTTTCCCATCCTCTCTCTTCTACACCCTTCTACATCCACCCATAATCTCCCACACTCTTTCCCACACAGCCACCCTCCCACACACTCGCTCACATCTTTCCCACACACTCAAACAACCACCCACTCACTCACCCACCCACACACACACACACACACTCTTACACCACCCCTCACACATCCACACACACACACCCACTCCACACCCACATTCCCACACCCCACCCAGTCATCCACCCACCCTCAACCAAAACCCATTCCTTTCCCTCAGTTAAAGAGTATCACCAACACTACATCACTAAAGACTATATTAAGTAATTATAATCAAGAGTTCTCAGGTAAGGGACTCAATTGCCTCTGTCGTCTTGCTGTTGGTTGGAAAGTCAATAATAACGTCACTTGTGGTTTGTTTGTTGATTTTTGCATTTGTTGTTGTTATTCTGTTTGTTTAGTTATTATTATTATTATTATTATTATTATTATTATTATTATTATTATTATTATTATTATTATTATTATTATTAAATCACAATTTACGTATTTTCGAAGCGATTGTAAACAGCATTGGAAATACTCACACACATTGTATATTTCAGAGAGGAATATACAAATGACTCGTTCTAGGAAATGTATTTGTGGTGTATATTTCAGAGGTGATTATATTATTTAACTTATATCTTGAGAGGAATTAAAACTCTTGAAGTATATTACATATGTTTTAAGGCTATGATAATTCTGTCATTAAATACGATAAGTCTGTTGATTTGTGTACAGGTGTTGTAGTTTAATTATACATCTGAATATATAGTGATTTACCTGTGTGTGTGTGTGTGTGTGTGTGTGTGTGTGTGTGTGTTTATTTAAGTTATTATCTTGGAATATTTAGTTGGCAGGATCAAAATAAATATCATCATAATTATAGAAAACGAAAATGATCCCAAATTACCATAATCATAAAAAAACGGGAAATAGCACAAAATTTCAACACAATCTCAAGAAATTCGAACACAAATTCCCGACAACCATCACACACCGCCTGACTCACTCACTCCCGTCACTGATTCTATTGAGGAAATTCTTTTTGAATGTCTCTTAGAGTGTTGGTGCTCGGAAGGTTTCGAATCAGTCAGATCTTTATTGAGTCGTGTTGGACAGTGAGTCATTTCAGGCGGCTGGGTCGACTTGAGTCAGGAAACGAATCAGTTTCGAATTGTTGTTCGGGTTGATGGGTTAGTTCAAGCACCGAGTTGAATCATTTAGGATATTGATTCAGTTTGGGGTATTGGATTAACTTGTACACTGATTCAAAACATTTAAGAGAAGTGAATCAATTCGGATTTCGTGTCAGTTGAATCAGTTCAGTTGGGTGGATAGCTTAAGCTCTGAATCGATTCTTTTTGGGAATTGAGTCATTGATCCATTTCGGTTTGTTCTGTTAATGAAGTGCTGATTCGAATCATTTAGAATAGTGAATCAATTCGAAATTAAACGAATCATAACCACCAAAGAAATAGATTCGATTTTCTCCAGCTAAGTTGACCAACACGTGAGAGGTCAACACTTGACCTGATGACCTTTGTGTAATTCTTGACCTTGGCATTTATGACGAGAGAGAGAGAGAGAGAGTTAAGATTTGTGTCAGGAGGCATAGACATGTGTGTGTGTGTGTGTGTGTGTGTGTGTGTGTGTGTGTGTGTGTGTGAGTTATCGCAGAGAAATCACAAACCACTGTTCATTTCTTTATTTAATTAGAAAATTCTTTTATAATTCACTCTCCCTGACGAGGCACGTCACCAGCACTCATCTATCTATCTATCTCTATCTACCATCTATCTAATCATATCTCTCTCTCTCTCTCTCTGTCGGTCCTAACCTAACCTAACCTAACCTAACCTACACATTACATTCACCATGACCACACCTTGACCTACAGTGCCTCCAGGGGTCAAGAGGTCAGAAATATAACACTAATTGGTCACAGTTTTAAAGTAACAAACCCCAACAAACACACTCGGAGTTGGTGGCTTCCTCGAGTGCAGTTGACTTACATCTGTAGTGTAAAAAAACCAAAAAAATATAATCAATTGTTTTTTTATTATTATTTTTTAGGGGGGTGGGGGTGTGGGTGTGGGGGGTGGGGGTGGGTGTGGGGGTGTAGGTGGGGGGTGTTGGTAATGAGAAAACGTTGTGTGTCTTTTTTTCTGTTAGGTTTTTTTTCTCCAAGTTTACTATCAGTACACGTATAGGAAAGTAAATTAATTAAGAACTGATTTTATATATATATTTTTTCTTTCATTCATTAAGATAATGATAGAAAATGAAGGAAGATTATAATCACTTCCTTTAGATAAGAGATGTGTAAATATTCTCAGGTGTTATATCATTATTAATTACGCCACGTTAAGGAATGAACACACCGTCAAAATATATCTTCGCTAACTTGAAATGTTTTCTGGAGTGAATAAATTGGCAATTTCTTCTCTCGACTTATTTACTTGACGGTGCGAAAATTTACAAATGTAAATGATTTTTTGCTCTGGATAATTTACTGGCAGAGGTGTGTGTGTGTGTGTGTGTGTGTGTGTGTGTGTGTGTGTGTGTGTGTGTGTGTGTGTGTGTGTGTGTTGAGCTAGGGGCTTGATGTGCGGGAGACTTTGTGTGTGGGTGAGGTTTTGAGTGTGTGTGTGTGGGGAGGTGTATGAGAGAGAGAGAGAGAGAGAGAGAGAGAGAGAGAGAGAGAGAGAGATTAAACCTTTCTCTCCATCTCATCCACACAAGTTGAGATAGACAAACACACACTTTCTAACTTTTGTTTTCCAGTCTCTCATTTTCTATCTTTCATCCAGTTCCTTCTATCTCTCTCTTTCGTTATCCGGTGTTGCCTCTCTACCCCTTGTTTTGGTCTCGGTCTTTCTCGGATTGTCAGCATTGGGAGGTGAGGTGATTTTTTTCCCCTCTCTCCCCCTCTCACCCCTCCTGGGCCCCTCCTATCCCTCTCACCCCCCCACCCCTTTCTCAACTCCTCCTCCCTCCCGCCATTCACCTTTCTGTTGAAGATATATCCAGTCATTTGGCCCTCTCTCTTAAGATGACCACAGAAACTTGATATTGCATTTTAGGTTATTGGTAAAAGTTTCAAAGAAGAAAATTGTCGTGTGTGTGTGTGTGTGTGTGTGGGGTGTGTGTGTGGGGGTGTGTGGGGTGTGTGTGTGTGTGTGGGTGGGTGTGGGTGGGTGTGTGTGTGGGGGTGGGTGTGTGTGTACATTTTTCACTGGTAAGATGAGGTTAGGTTAGGTTAGGTTAGCTTAGCTTAGCTTAGCTTAGCTTAGCTTAGGTTAGGTTAGGTTAGGTTAGGTTAGGTTAATTTACCTGGTTTCCTCCACTGAGTTAACACATTCACCACACACTGATAGTCTGACTGGTGGTGACGAGTTAATGTTGACAAACTTCATTCTGCATGTTGTATGTTGCATTCGGAGTATTTATTGTGTGGTAATATGAAGTTACTCCTTTCTGAAACAACGATAACAACGGTGATGGTTGTGCAAGTTGCATAGAGAAGTAATTTGTCTCTGACCTGGAGCAGTTTGTTTCTATATCTGTTAGTTGATTTTTGTATAATGCTCCGAAAATTTATTCATCTCGTGTTAGACCATAAAAATAATGCTGACACACCAGCCTCATTATGTTGCACAAGATTGCCTTCCATTGACCAACAGTATAATAATGCTGATATATCACATGTTGCATGATAAACTGGTCCCTCCCAAGTAGTCCACACAAAAAATAATGTTGAAACTCCACGTTCTGCATGTTGTATAATACTCCTACCTCCAGAACTACACGAAAAAAATAATGTTGATACGCCTCGTTTTGCATGTTGCATGTGCAGGATGAAGACACCGGGAATCCACATCTTGCATCGTTGGAGATAACATGATTTTTTCCCCCACGCTTGTGTTATTGCAGAGTTTGTTGCAAGACTTTTGTGTGGTGCTGCAGATAATGTTGAAGAGGAAGGAAAATAAAGTGTAAAAGAGAGAGAGAGAGAGAGAGAGAGAGAGAGAGAGAGAGAGAGAGAGAGAGAGAGAGAGAGAGAGAGAGAGAGAGATTCTTTGTTTGTTTACATATTCCTAAATTTTGAGGTTCTTCCCTCCCTCCCTCAAGTTTCTTCCTCTTCCTCCCTTCCTCCCCTCCTCTCCCTCAAGCTTTCCTTCTTCCTCCTCCCTCCCTTCAAGCTTTCTTCCTCTTCCCTCCCTCCCTCCCCCCCTCCTCCCCGCTCTCCCAAGCCTCTTCATCCGTAATTAAATGGTATCTGTACAGGCGAGGTCAACGAATATCCCACCGAGATTTAACGAGGTCAAGGGGGTCGTTAAGCCTATCGTTAGTCTCTCTTCACTGAGGAATAACGAGATCAGGGGTTCGTTATGGTAATTTTTCTCGATTATTTAAAGTTCAACGAGACCATTCGTTATTTTAGTCTCACTGCTCATTGAAGGTTAACGAAATCAAGGGTTCGTTATGGTCATGGTATCATTTCTCTTAAGAGGTTTTAATGACGTCTCTTAGCCGTTATATTCTTTAAGCGAAAACGTGAACAGAAGAAAAAGACGAAGGAGAAGGGAAGGAAGAGAACTGTAAGAAGAAACGAGGAGGAGGATGAGGAAGACAAGATGTGGAGGAAGAAGAGGAGGAGAAGGAAGAGGGAGAAGAAGAAGATGATAATAAAGAAGAGGATGATAACGATGATGTGGACAAGGAAGAAGATGTTGAAGGAGAAGAAGAGGTGGTGGATGAAGAAGAAGAAGAAGAGGAGGAGGAAGAGGTAGAGGGGAGGAAGAAGAGGCAGAAGAAGAAGAAGAAGAAAGAGGAGGTCTTCATCTACACCATCACCACATCTTATCTCGTGACCAGCTGCCTCTTGATCCAGCTGGTCGATGATGGTGTGCCTGATGCTGCCTTACACACACACACACACACACACACACACACACACACACACACACACACACACACACACACACACACACACACACACACACACACACACACAAGCCTGGCATCTTCACATTTCTACACACGGGTCATTTCTAGTCACGCCAAGACCTGATGCTTAAGGTGACGGAGAGAGAGAGAGAGAGAGAGAGAGAGAGAGAGAGAGAGAGAGAGAGAGAGAGAGAGAGAGAGAGAGAGAGAGCACACCAGACATCCTAAGACACCACATACACACACACACACACCTCACACACCTCACACACACACACACACACACATATACACACACACACACACACACACACACACACACACACACACACACACACACCTCACCAGAAATAACTCATCGAGTATAATATATTCCTGTAAACGATTCATACACACGAAGGTATATTTTCTTGTGACAATACTCATAGATATACAAAATAACAGGGATATATATCTGTACAGTTACTGAATATACTATAAGGTGTATGTTATATAATGCAATATGTTATAACAACGCATTACAGAATATGTTTTGGGTATATTCATATTATGCCTTATCATAGTCCAATATGGTAAAAGGTATTATAAATGGTACAATATATTACAATAGAAATGTATACAGACTATGTTTATAAGTAGTATAGAATGGTACAAATTCGTTTAAAGTGTTACAGAATCATATATAAAGTAATAAATAGTACAAAATTATACAAATATATTATTAAATATACAAATACAAAATACTACAAAAATACAAAACTGAAAAAACACAAAATTCATAAAACTACAAAATTCTACAAAATATAATATTGTATTCTGTAATATAAAATGTCAAACGTGAATCTTTTTCCCGTCAGTATGAGTGTACAGGTGTGTGTGTGTGTGTGTGTGTGTGTGTGTGTGGTGTGTGGTGTGGTGTGGTGTGGTGTGTGTGTGTATGTGACCTCACCTGTAGACGACGGTTACAGCTGTTCCTTACACACCTGTTAACACCTGAAGCACTTGAAGTTCAGTATAAAGTGATATAGTCAAACCAAGTTGGTGGGTCATCGACCCTCAACGGGGCCTAGGGGGCGAAAAAATAAGAGTAAAAAGAAATTAAAAACAGAAAAGGAAAAGATTTTATTAATCTACACCACGAAGATGCCGGAAAACCACCTTTTTGAAGTGAGACAGATTGTATGACAAGGGAAACATAGAAGAAGGCAGAGCATTCTACAGTTTGGCTGTGTGAAGAAAGAAGGAGGTACTATAACGGGTTATTATAGTGTTACCGACATCCACAGAGAAACGGTGGGCACCGCGGGCAAGACGAGTGTTACGAGCCCACGGCCTTGAAGGCGGTACACAGGATGCAAAATCCACCGAACATTGCCCGTTAAAGTACCTGTAAAAGAGAGAGTGTGAAGCAACTTTGCGGCGAAGAGAAGGGGAAGAAAGATTATCAACTAAAGGAGGAGAGTTAATAAGACGAAATGCCTTTGATTCCACCCTATCTAACTGTTGGACAGAAGAAGAGCCACCCTAGATATGAGAGCAGTACTCCAAGTTAGGACGAATGAATCCCTTATAAACTTGAAGCAACTGCTCAGGAGTGAAGTAGCTACGGCATCTGTACAGTATTCCCAGCTCTCGGGAGGCAGCTTTAGCAATGTTGAGGATGTGTGGCTTCCATGACATATTAGAGGAAATAGTGAGGCCTAGAATATCTATTTTAGAATATGGCAGAATGATTGTGTCCTGAAATGTGATTGGTGGGAGATCATCTAATTTGGAAAGTGTTATTGGTAAATACTGTTTTTTATTACTATTGAATTTCACCAAGTTTCTACCTTCCCATTCGGAGATGCTCACAGATCTGCATTGATAGATGAAATGATATCAGCTCTAGAAACAGATCTAGTTTGAGAATTAGGGGGAAGGGAAAAATATGAAGAAGAGTGAAGAGTAAAAACATCAGCGTAAGAATGGATAGAATTAGTCGTAGTGTGAAGTAAATCATTGATAAAAAGAAGGAACAGAGTAGGTGAAAGAACAGAACCCTGTGGGACACCACTATTGGTAGAGAAAGAGCGAGAGATCGATCCCTCGACAACAACTGTCATGGATCTGTTCTCAAGGAAGCAAGAAATTAGGGAACAAAGTAGAGGAGAGAAACCATAAGAGGGAAGTCTCGAAAGCAAAGACTTGTGCCATACCCTGTCAAATGCTTTGGGGATGTCGAGGGCCATGACGAAATTTTCCCCATAATCCCTAAGAGAGGATGACCAAAGATGGGTGCAATAGGAGAGCAGATTACCAGTAGATCTCGCCGGGCGAACGCCATACTGGTGATCCGACAAAAGAGAAAGGCGTTCAAGGTGACGGAGAAAATGAAAGTTTAAGATAATTTCGAAAGTTTTAGAGAAGGATGAAGTTAGGGCACACTCCCTCAGAACGCGAGGGGGGTATTCCGTCCGGTTCATGCGCCTTATTCACATCCAACCTGGATAACACACCGGCAACCCTGCGAGTGGAGATTATAGGAAAGTGCATATGTTCAGTAGGAGGAGCAGGGGTAGGAGGGGTAGAGTGGGAATCGTCTAAGGTGGAGTTAGAGGAGAGTAAGGTGCCAAAGAGATTGGCTTTATCAGGGGGAGAGTTGGCTGTAGAGTTATCAGGTCGGAAGAGAGGAGGAAAAGAAGGAGTGTAGAAGTTATTACAGATGTTTTTGGTTGAGGACCAGAAGGATTTACTAGAGGAAGAATTAGTCAGGTCAGCGGCCTTTTTTTTTATAAAGTTCCGTTTGGTCTTACGAAGAATAGCCTTACAACGATTCCTAGAAGTAATGAAAGAGGAGTGGGTAATAGGAGGAGATAGTTTCACAACTTAATACGCCTTATCTCTCTCCCTACATGCAGGAGAACAGGAGCGACCAAACCATGATTGTTAAGTGAAAGTTTTGGTAGAAAATGGGATAAATGCACTCATACCACCCTGTATAACCCCAGCAATGCTGTCAGCACATACCGAGGCGTCCCGAGTGAAAAAGCAACATTCATCCCAAGGAAAGTCGGAGAAGAATTCTCGCAATGATTGCCAGGTTGTCCTCGATAGTGCCATAGTTGGAGTTTAGAGGGGGTGGGGGAGGTTGCTGCTAAGCTTGTTTCACTCGTCCACCACCCTATTTGTGAACCAGTTTCTTCCTATCTCCCTCCTAAACCTAAACTTATCCAGCTTAAATCCGCTGCTAGGAGTCCTATCCTGCTCAGATATTATAAGAACTTTATCTATATCCCCTTTATTGATTCCTTTCACCCACTTAAATACTTCTATCATATCTCCCCGCACTCCTCGTCTTTCTAGGGAATGCAAGTTTAGTTTCTTTAACCTATCTTGATATGGAAGGTTTCTAAGTCCCGGAATCATTTCGTTATTCTTCGCTGCATCGACTCCAGTGAATTGATATCCATTCTATAATAAGGGCACCAGAACTGAACCGCATAATCGAGGTGCTGCCTGACTAGCGCAAGCTATAGTTGCAATATGACCTCCGCACTCTTATTACTTACACTTCTAGATATAAAACCTTTTATTCTGTTTGCCTTATTTCGAACATTAACGCACTGTTTTCTAGGCCGTAGGCCCGGGCTTACAAGTACCCCTAAGTCTCTTTCACAGGTCGACTTCTCTAGGTTGATGTTGTTAAGGCTGTATACATTAACAGTGCACTGCTTTCAGATGTTGTTCTAATATTGTACTTGTGCTGTTTAATTCTGAGTTGCAATGCTTTCCCAGTCTGTCCTACATAATTTCCATTTACAT
Organism: Homarus americanus; assembly: GCF_018991925.1. Taxonomy (NCBI): domain Eukaryota; kingdom Metazoa; phylum Arthropoda; class Malacostraca; order Decapoda; family Nephropidae; genus Homarus; species Homarus americanus. The sequence goes on along the minus strand of NW_024741670.1, from coordinate 12,737 downwards.
TCAAGGTTGGGCTATCCTTGAATAATATATTACTAATAGTTGAGTCATACTTAAAAACAACGAAAGCTAAGGTGCTCAATTGTTTCCCTTTTTCTTGTGTAATTTGAATCAAGATTTATCTTATCCACGTTTTCATTGTTTATCTACATGAAATATATATATATATATATATATATATATATATATATATATATATATATATATATATATATATATATATATATATATATATATATATATATATATATATATGTGTGTGTGTGTGTGTGTGTGCAACTGTGTGTATATGTATGTAAAACTTCCGTTAACTTAGGTATTGTTGTTGGGTGTCAGAGAGAGTTTCTTACACCTTAAATAATTCACGCCTAGATGTTAATCTTCGTTACAATCAGGCCAAATCCATTATACTGCAAACAGGTGTACAGAGACATGTGCTGAGAAATGCTACATAATATAACAAACGTACATATACACATTAAATATAATAAATAAATAAAATTACACACTTTTCTAAAGTAATACACTCACAACGTCAACACAACTAGAAATTTATACACACACATTTAAGCATGCAAATTATATAAATCTCAAGTTTAACGTTGATATAGTAGACATGTTACATGATTCAATATATAGGTATAAAAAAATCTATATTATCGTGTACAGTACAGGTGAGTATACATAACAGTACAGGTGTGTTAATGGGCTGAAAAACATCACAATATATGAACGTAAATTGTTGTTTCTATACGGCCATTTGTAATGGAAACAATATGCGGATGTAAAGCGTGTTTTTGTATTTGTATGAAATCAGGAAAGTTATATTTTTTTTATATTCTGTAGTGTGTTGTATTGCTATTGTATGTAAATTAGTGTGTGTGTGTGTGTGTGTGTGTGTGTGTGTGTGTGTGTGTGTGTGTGTGTGTATATTGTATTTATTGTTGTATTATGTAGTGGCTATTGTATTATTAATTGTATTTTGTAATTCGTACTGTACTAATGACTAAATTTTTTACCATCTTGCATTAATGACTGAATTTTACACTAGGTATTGTATTAATGTTGTTTGACCTATTGTATAATTGTATGTACTTTACGCTTGCAAGGTTTTGTTCACGTGTAATTGTTTTTTTAGTTTATATAAAAATAAATCATTTGATGCGTAAATAAAATGATATAGGAATAAATTAATATTAATTCATAATAAAATAATAACCCAGTAATTGTGATAATCAAAATAATATAATTAATATAAATTGATAAAATATAAAAATTAATGGTTGGTGAAAATACGATTTGTTCATCTATAAATATTTTCTGATTTGAAACATGGATGTAAAAGTTACTTCACCCCCCAAAAAAAAATATTTCACCTAATCAACACAATTGTTTACCGTAAATACTTCCATATGTGTCTCATAAACTCTGTCATTTGCAGCATTATTTGCAACATTATGTCATTTTGCATCATTGTTTTTAAATTGTAAATATAATTTTAGTTTTTGCGACAACATTTTTATCAGCTCCAAAAAATCATATTTATTTTTTACTTCATCCCATTTTTCAATAATATAGTTGATAATTGTATCATTATTTAATATTACAACATTATTTAATTCTACATGACGTTATTATTCATTGTTATTGTAATTTAAAACAGTATAATTTTACATAATTTTCATATTACTCGACAATATTGTTTTATGAGGTCTTCTGCCTTACGATAATAAATGAAACACCGTCCGACAACATGCACTTTGGCCCTAGCATAAACATAATGAACCTCTCTTCAACATGGCCCTCATATTCCTCCTCCATGAATCATTTCCCTGATAATGAGCTGCCAGGGCTAAACTTTCTCCTGTTGGTCGTGGGAGAAATTTTCCTCACAGCTTTTCCCCATAAGACGAGGGAAATATATTAGGGGTATATTTCAAGGGAGTTAGTAACATCGGCTGCCAGTAAGGCCTCCCGGGGGCAGTATTTTTTGTTTACATCGGGCCAGCTGATGGGCGAGCGGCGGAGGCGACCAATCACCACGCGGGAAAGTTATGACATCATAGGAAGCGGATTATGACGTCATATCACCCAGCTGGTAGATATTGTTTTCGGACTTTTCGTGTTTATTTTTTAGGCAAAGTTCCGAGAGATGATTTGCATTTAATACGAAAATATTATCATTTTCACATGCATATATCACCAAGGGGGAAAATATTAATATTATGTAACTTAATATAACACGTATTGTAGGAACCTTTCTCACTGTAATAATAATACTAATAATAATAATAATAATAATAATAATAATAATAATAATAATAATAATAACGACAATAAACCAAATCAAAATACCCCACCAAGAAAATAATCCCGTCTCTAAAACACACAAAACAAAACACCAGCCACAAAAAAGATAAATTCTCTCAAAACTTTTACCTTTAAGAGTTTTAAATCTATTGGAAACCTTGTAAAAATATATTGGCTATAATAACCAACTTATACTAAAATTAAATGTATAGCCAAATATAACATTGGATATAATAGTAATTTTTTTTAATCGTCTCCGGATGGTGATAGAATTGTTATATAATAGATGCTTTTGTTTTATTGCGGTATATGGAATTTTAAAGGCTAAATTATTATATTACAATTATATGAACATTAATTCTCCCCATTTTTTTTTCATTTTACGATTACCCATCTTAACCTAATCGAGGACCAGTTAAGTTAGGTTAGTTTAGGTTAAGTTAGGTTAGGTTAAGTTAGCTTAGGTTAGGTTGGGTTAGGTTAGGTTAGGTTAGGTTAGGTTAGGTTAGGTTAGGTTAGGTTAGGTTAGGTTAGGTTAGGTCAGGTTAGGTTAGGTTAGGTTAGGTTAGGTCAGGTCATTATGCAAGTACGGGTACAGTAAGTAAGTTTTCAAACAGTTAGTTGACATGAATATTTTCCAGATAATTTAGGTGTACTGTATTTTGTCCAGGAAGTGTTTAGTCCAGAGGGGATTTAGTCCGGTGTACCCTGGCGTGATAAGTGTGCCAAGGAGTGTCACCACACTGGCACTGGGCCACCGCCTGACAACTATGACCTGTCCACACACACTGAGCTTTGTGTCGCATGTAAATTAGGTGGAGGTTGGACAAGTTATGTATGTGTGTGTGTGTGTGTGTGTGTGTGTGTGTGTTTCTGGTAATAGTTGATGATAATGATATAGTACCAATAATAATAATAATAATAATAATAATAGACACACAAACATAGAAAGATATAGATATTTAGATAAATAAATAAATAATCAATTTTCTTCCCTCCTACAATAATAAAGAAACAATCAATTAATAAGGTAATGACACACTTAACTAGGCACTACCATTAAGGGTCACTACTTAGAAACCAAGGTTAGTCTGGTGAGGTATTTAATTAGTAGTTACTTAATGCGAGTAAGGCGGTCAGTTCTCGGTTGGGTCAAGGAGAGGTGATGAGAAGTGGTGGAGAGTGAAAGTGAGGGAGGGGGTGAGAGGGGAGGGGGTGAGAGGAGGGGAGGTAGAAAGGGAATGACGTTGAGGGGTAATGATGGGGGAGTGAATGGGGAGGAGGAGGGTGAGGTGTGTGAGGTCAATAGTCACTGAACTCTCTTAGGTACATGAGGGAATGGGAGGGGGAGGGTGAGGGGTGAGAAGGGGAAAGGAGGGGGGGGGGTGATAGATGAGATACACTACTACTTTGCTGTCACTCGGAATCTAGTATGACGATCATCCAGCTGTGATAAAATGATATGAGTTATTAAGGATGTCACCTTGGTTGGTGGGTTTTGAGGTGACTAAAGAGGCCGATACGGGACCGGCAGAGTCGATCACAGATATTGCACATGTGGAGGGCTACATCTAGTGCAGGAAGGGCGGCGGCAGCATCTTTCCGGCGTTGGCGCTTGTCTGCCTCGTTTCTGCAGTCGGGCTAACTCGAAAGTATTGACACCTCGTGTGGTGCTCCTCCAACCGTTACGGTGTGGATTAACCGTCTCCCAGGTGAGGGGGTCGATGTGGCACTTTTTCAGGTTTGTCTTAAGACTATCCTTATACCTTTTCAGTTGACCACCGGCGTTACGTTTACTATTCGTTAGGTGACTGTAAAGTAGCTGCTTTGGCAGTCTACTGTTGTCCATGCGGGTAACATGGCCAGTCCAGGGTAGTTTTTCGTGGAAAATGGTAGCCTCGATGCTCCAACAGTTGGTGTCAGCAAGACTATTGGCACTCGGAGGCTGGAACGTAGATTACGTTGGTGAAAATTTTCAAGTGCCTTGAGGTGCCTCCTGTATGTGACCCATGTCTCGTTGCCATATAGCAGGGTGGGGAGGACCACTGCTCGATATACGTGTATCTTAGAAGATAATTTCAGCTCCCTACAGCTGAAGACACGGCTTCGGAGTTTGCCAAAGGCTTGAGATGCACATCTGATCCGATGCTGAATCTCTTCATCGTTGTCTGCGGTGGTGGACAATTGGGAGCCGAGATACCGAAAGTGGGTAACATTAGAGAGGGTAGTACCGTTAAGCTGGATGGTTGGTGGAGGTGTGGCTGAACCAGGGTCAGGTTGAAGGAGAATATGAGTCTTTACATACATTCACCTCAAGACTGAAGTGTGCATACGCATCTGCCTAGGTGTTCAGGATATCCTGTAGGTCGTGTTCAGTGTGAGTGACAAGGGTGAGGTCGTCTGCACACTCAAGCTCAGTAATGGAAGCTGTCGATACCTTTGTTCCTGCCTGGTCGTCTTATGTTGAAAAGATCCCCCTTCACCCGGTACTCGATGTCCACCAAACTGGTTAAATTTGCACTGGCACGAATAAGGAAGGCACCCAAGAAAATGGAAAAGAGAGTTGGTGCCAGTACGTTCCCTTGTTTAGCCCCGTTTGGATGGGGAAAAACTCAGACTGGATGTCATTTTGTAGGTCATTGCCGTGCATGCTATCGCTGAGTTGCCTCACAATGGCGATGTATTTTGGTGGGCAGCCATAACGCGTAAGGGTCCTCGAGATGACTTCTCTGTTGACTAAGTCGAAGGCCTTGGTTTGGTCGAAGAAAACCATATACAGGTCATGACGTTGTTCTCTATATCTTGCGGGCACCAAAGATCATGTCAATGGTGTCACATGATGGTCTAAGGCCACATTGAGATTGTGGGAGGAAATTTTCCGCCTCAGGAAGACGTGTGTTTAGGAGGAGTCGGGCGATAATCTTGCCAGCTACGGACAGCAGCGAGATCCCGCGGTAGTTGCCTTAGTATGAGACGGCTGGTAAGCAGAGGTCCTCCTGCTTTATACACCTCGGCTGGATTCCATCAGGCCCTGAGGCTTTGTTATTTTTCATCTGTTTGATGGCAGTAGCTACCTCATCCAGGGATGGAGGATAGTGGAGGTGGGTCAGCTCTGGATGTTGAGGGACCTGCTGGGTAGTTAGACACCCACATCAGTGTTTCAGTTGAGCGGTGAATGGTAGTGCTCTTTACAGCGGTTAATGAAGCCTTCATCGTCTTTAAATATGGACTTACCTTCTGATGAGCGGAAGGGGGCTGCACCGCGAGTGATTGGCCCATAAAATGTTTTAGTGGAATTGAAAAATTCGCCCATCTTGTGTTGATCTGCAAATGTTTGTGTTTCACATACTTTATTTTTAAACCAGTCGTTCTTTAGATTGCGAAGTTGGCGCTGGGCCACCGCTTTCTTCTTGCGGAAGGTATCAGCTTTGAACCGAGACTGAGGGTTGTTCTGCCAGTCAGTTAAAGCAGCACGTTTATCCTCGACGTGTACATTGATTGCCTGGTCATTTTCATGAAACCAGTCCTGGTGTATTCTTTCGATCTGGCCGAGGGTCTCTGCAGGTTTTTGTCATGACAGTGTCGAGAATATCCCATTCGGCACTGGGATTTGAGTTGTTTGTTGTCGGGTTGTTTATCAGCCCATGTTCGAGCTGCTCTGTAAAAGCATGTGCTACCGCTGGATCCTCCAGACGCTTAGTGTTAAAACCTCTTCTGGAGGCTTGTTGTCTTCGCCGTTTTAGGGCGACGTGAAGTGAGAGCTTGGCTCTGACGAGCCGATGATCAGTGTCACAGTGGTCTGAGCCACGCATGGCTCGGGTGGTGAGGACATCTCGGTGATCTCTTTCTCTGACAATGGTGTAGTCAATGAGATGCCAGTGTTTGGATCGTGGGTGTTGCCACGAACCCTTGAATTTGCCGGCCTGCCTAAACAAGGTGTTGGTGATAGTGAGGTTGTGTGCAGCACACACGCTGAGGAGTAGGCCGTTGGGATTACACTTGCCTAGTTCATTTCTCCATATGGTTCCCTGCCAAATGTTAGCATCTCTGCCAACTCTGGCACTGAAATCACCTTGGAGCACATCCCTATCTTCTCTAGGGATACAGGTTAGCACTCTGTCGAGGTCGGCATAAAAGGCCTCCTTGATGTCATTATCTGCACACACACACACACACACTCACACACACACAGACACACAGACACACAGACAAGCTGAGAGACAGAGAGATAAAGCATCTCATCCATCTCTTGGCCCCACCTAGAGAATGGTCTCCAATCTCAGCCAATCACCACTTAAGGAAGACGAGTTGGGAGACATCATCACTTGTCTACTGTGGGCAGCTCTGATATGGCCTCTCTGTGTACCTGCTAAGAGAGAGAGAGAGAGAGAGAGAGAGAGAGAGAGAGAGAGAGAGAGAGAGAGTTCATCCATGAATTGCATAATCTCCGTCAAAGTCTGACCCGATATAAATAACATACTGCATAAGGGTGGTGGCCAAGTGGTTATTGTACACGACCTGACAATTTAGCGGCCAAGGGTTCGATCCTCCACTGAAGATGTGGTGTGTTATTGATACCCGTTAACTGATGTGATATGATATGAATAATAATGTAATAGGAATAATACTAAAATTTTATAAGAATATCAATAGTAATGATAATGATAATACGAAATATATTAATTGGTAATGATAATAATAATAATAATAATACTGAGGAGAAGGCTAATAATTTTAATGATAATAATATTTCACACGATACACATCCAATTTATACACTTTCATATATTACGTAAACATACCACATTAACACAACAACCAATAAACTTACCTGGAGTGCACAAACAAGAATCATTTCATAAAGTATCGTTTAAATTTCGTACTATATGTTACATCAGCCCAGCCCACTGTCCTCTGAGTAAGCGACACCACCACCACCACCACCACAACATCCACTCCGTTTACTCTCCAAACAACGGCAGAGTGTGTGTCGAGTTGAAACAGTGCATATATAAACAGAGCTTCACAACGGAGTCTCCACAAACCCACCCGACATTCTCCAAAGTTCGTTTCATGGTGTACAGTGCATGATGCTGCCGTCTGGGTTTGTGAGAGTCTTGTGTTGCATGATTTTAATTTTGCATGAACTGGCTGCAGTAGAAGAGAGAGAGAGAGAGAGAGAGAGAGGAGAGAATACACTCAAAGCTTCGAATCTGGAGCATTTATGAGTTTATCTCGAGGTGTATGTCTTGCGGTTTGACGTCATATACAGGTAGATAATATGTACCTGTGTGTATTGAATTGTTGAGTATCTCGCCAATTCCACATCAGGGTGTTTATTAACTAGTAAGATTTCGTGCGATAAGGCAATGAAGAGACACCGAGACAGGTCACAAATGTGTCTCTGACCTGGACGGTGGAGAGACCTGAGAGACGTAATATACTGGAGAGATGCATAAACAGAACTATTTATCTCTCAAATGTCGAGGCAGAGATTTTGTCGCCGACCGAGAGAATTTATAACCGCTGGTCTGAATACCTAACTTCCAGTCTGGAGTCTGGAATATTAGTTTCAATCAGGAATGTTGGAGGTAATATCTGGAACTCTAAACTCTGGAATAATGTAGTTCCAGTCTGGAATATTGAAGTTATAGTCGCGAAAATCCCTTTTCTGGATAATTTGAACACCGGTCTGGAAAACAGGAATCCTGGAGTAACAGTCAAAGTAGCGTTCCAGGCTTCATAGCACACACAGGTCTTACTATACATTAACTAGAGTTCAGGGAGACGCAGAAGAAGGTCGATGCCCAATTACGAAGAAGAGATGGAGGGTAATACTCTAACACGGTAAAGGGAAGAGAGAGAAGAAGAAGGAGATGGAATGAAGAAAATGGTGAAGAAAAGGAAGAGTGGAAGGGGAGGAGAAGATACAAGAGCAAAATTAGATAAGGAATGAACTTTGGAGAAAGAAAGATATGAGAATAAACAGAAGACGAAAGAAAGAAAGAATATATATAAAACAGGAAGAAGAACAGACTACAGGAAGAAAGGAAACAAAAAAACAGAAAAAAACAAAGGAATAGGAAAAAAAACAAGACAAAGAAAGTGAGAAAGAAAGAAAAAACAATTAAAAATGAAAACAAATAATACAAAATGATTTTTCTAGCGGAGGCAGAAAAAAGAAAACGAAGAACAAGGAAAGAAAGGAAAATAAAAATGGGGAGACTAAAGAAAATCTATTTAAGTTGTTACGTTCATCCTTAAAGGCATCTAAACCAGGCAAGATCTGTAAAGCTTTCAGACGGCTCGCTGTTGCAAACCCCAGGGAGAAACAGTCCTAAATCCTTGTTATAAGTCTTTTTTAGTCTTTCTTAGGATATAAAAATCGATGAAAGACTGAAGACTGTAAAGTTAATATTTCTCTTTTAGTCTTTGGGTCTTTTTTATGATGTATAGGGCGGGAAAAGACTAAAGACGCGACGATAAGGTTAATATATCTGACCCACCATCCGAGCTCAACAACTCCAGTTGGTTGAAGGCGGTGAGTCAAGATAAAATTTCGTAGTCCATTTTTGCAACATGACCCTGCAAGCTGTGCAACACCAGCAGGCTGCAACCGCTATACAAGAAGCAATTTACACTTGAAGGAGAGAGAGAGAGAGAGAGAGAGAGAGAGAGAGAGAGAGAGAGAGAGAGAGAGAGAGAGAGAGAGATGCTGTCCTGCCCCATCAACCATAGTGGACATTGGTAGTATTGGTGCCAAAGTTGAATTAGACCAGAGACAATAGAGAATGGTACACTGGAGGCTTTATCTGCCAAGTGGATCAGAGTTACTGTCTGTGAGTGTCTGTGAGTGTCTGTGAGTGTCTGTGAGTATCTGTGAGTGTCTGTGAGTGTCTGTGAGTGTCTGTGAGTGTCTGTGAGTGTCTGTGCGCTGTGTGTGTGTGTTATAATGAATGGAATTGATGACAGGCAAACAGGAAATTGGAATTTGCTGTACCAGGAATATTAAGAATTTAGAATTTTCCTTTAAGAAATTTATTATTATTATTATTATTATTATTATTATTATTATTATTATTATTATTATTATTATTATTATTATTATTATTATTATTATTATTATTATTATTATTATTATTATTATTATTATTATTATTATTATTATTATTATTATTATTATTATTATTATTATTATTATTATTTTATTATTATTATTATTATTATTATTATTATTATTATTATTATTATTATTATTATTATTATTATTATTATTATTATTATTATTATTATTATTATTATTATTATTATTATTAACAATATTCATTATATCAGTACCTGCGTTTGACCATCCGAATGATGTGTTAATCTTATCATTTTAAACTTTTAGTATTATAACTTAAAATACATGTGATGTCCGCTTATTTAATTGTTGGTAATTATACAACAATTACCACTGAGGTTAAGTTTGTTCTCCACTAATCATTAAATAATTTTATGTGATTGACAATAACAAGAAATATCTGACAGTTTAGTAAGTTCTTCTAAATTGATACAATATCTGACGAAATGCAGAACCACGTCTAGAACCATTCTCTCGACTCCTTGGAACCACTCTTTGAAACTCCCCTGGAACCACTGTCTGGACACCCCTCTGGAACCACTATCTGCACGCTCTCTGGAACCACTATCTGGACACCCCTCTGGAACCACCTTCTGGACACCTCTCTGGAACTACTATCTGGACGCTCTCTGGAACCACTATCAGAACCCCTCTGGAACTACTATCTGGACGCTCTCTGGAACCACTATCTGAACCCCTCTGGAACCACTATCTGGACAACCCTCTGGAACCAGTATCTGGACACCCCTCTGGAACCACTATCTGGACACCCCTCTGGAACCAGTATCTGGACACCCTGGAACCACTCGTTAATATCAAGAACATGTAAATCAACACTACCTCACTTTTACAGTAATATAAATTTGTAAAAAGTCATATATACTAAAATCTTGACCCCGAGAATAATAACACATTTAGAATATACATGAACACTCTCTGCCTGCTGGAGAATTATACACAAAATATACACCAACATACAACATATATATGTATTCTGAGTGAGGTACTCGAGGAAGGAATTACAACAAGCTCGCCAAAGAACTTCTGATTTAGATTCATATTAGCATGCAGTAGAGGTCGTGGGGACTATAGCGGGAGGATGGTGGTGCCCTTAGCCTCGTCTGGGGCTAAGGGAAGAGAAGACCTCAAGGATAACATAACTACTGGAACGTGGGACCTCTTAACATGTTCTGGAAGTAAACAAGGAGGGGAACCTTCTATATAAGAATCCAACTGGAACGTGGGTCTCATAGCATCGCTTAGGGTTCAGTAAAGCTATAGAAAGCCTCGGGAAAAGATACTGTCAGATTGGTGGCCCTCTTAGCATTCTGATATAACCTTACTTGGTACACAGCCCTCTTAACCTAGTCTTATTGTTAGCAAAGACCGACACCATTAGGAATACGGCCCTCTTAACCTCGTCTTGTTGTTAGCAAAGAATGACATCATCTGGAACACGGCCCTCTTAATCTGGACTTGTTGTAAGCAAAGATTGACTGACTGACGACTGACACATCTGGAACATGGCCCTCTTAATCTCATCTTGTGGGGAAGGGGGAGGGGTAAAGCAGAGAGGGTTAACCGGTTTCTGAAGACTTCTCGGTTCACCTAAGGAAGGAATTTCTAGTCATCAAAGGACCAGTTCATCACTCTGAAGAAGATCTCGGTGGAAGATTGAGTCTTGGATGGAAGGATGAGATGGATGTAACAGTATTCAGTGATCTCTCTCTCTCTCTCTCTCTCTCTCTCTCTCTCTCTCTCTCTCTCTCTCTCTCTCTCTCTCTCTCTCATTCTCTCTCTATTCAGTAATCTAAAGTTCAACCACCCTAAAAATATCTTTCCCTTTTATTACGTCTACACCAAACACCCACAAACCATCAGTTCATGGAAATTCTCAGTAGAAGTGAGAAGTTTAAAAGAAGCCGATTGCAGGAACTGAGCGCCTACATATTTACCACAAATCCCTAGTGATTCTACGAACTTAAAAAGAAAAATGATAACACGTAATTTTTTTTTTTAGTAAATAAGTTATTTTATGTTTATCAAGGCTTCATCCCATTGAATATTATTAAAGTAGGAATATCTGTATTGGTGAAGGTTTATAATTGGAAAAAAAATATAATCTGGTAATCTGGTAATATAGATATCGTGTAGGATTGGGATATTGACAGGAAGTTCTTAGGTTCTCGATGCTATCTTCACAGCCTCGCAGGTCAATAGAGAGAGAGAGAGAGAGAGAGAGAGAGAGAGAGAGAGAGAGAGTTAGTTGTAGCATTGCCAACAGTACTTCATCAGTGTATTAGTAAATAGAATAAAACTAAAAATACATAATAAATTCTAGCATTTTTACGACTTCAAAATAAAAAGAGTAACTGACCAGGTAATTCTGTATGAGAAACATCAATATTATAGACCTATAATTCTGTAAACTTAAGTATTTAAAGCCAATAATTTGTATAGGATATTATACTATAAACTACGATAATTCTAAAGACTTTAAAGGATCGTAAGGGTATTCAATTCTTCGTTGAATACCTTAGCAGTTCCAAGCAGTGTAAGAACATCATTGTGCACCATATGGAATTTTCAACCAGTAATTACCGCTTTCTATACAATACTGAGTAATGATTGGTCCAGATGTGATTTTATCCACACACACCTCACGTGTATAAAGGATTTCCATGTATCAAAAGGGATTCTGATATGTTAGGGATTCTCATATTATGTAAGGGTTTCTGATATTATTTTAGGGATTCTGACGTCAAAACAGAGGTGTTGAGCCTTCATAAGGTAGTCGGATGAATTAATAGAGGTTGTATATTACATAACAGCAGATGAAAGGGTGTGTGTGTGTGTGTGTGTGTGTGTGTGTGTGTGTGTGTGTGTGTGTGTGTGTGTGTGTGTGTGTAATGATAATAATAATAATAATAATTAACGGTTTATTGAAAAAGTTCGGCAGTCCGAAGGCTGAAAATATACATTGGACAAAAATGACTTATTACATACAAAGACATGGGGTGGGTGGGTCGTTTAACAAAAGCTTCCATTACTGAAAGAAGAAAACAATGATTGAACGCACAAATTATTATAGTTTACAGTTGATGGCCCGGTCCTGGGCTAGTGATGGAGACACTAGGTGGTGAGGTGTTCACGTGGTGTAGTAACTCGTCATCGGGTGTTGATATGAAGGTCCCCACGTGGTCATGGAGACATCGGGTTGGTGTGGTGTTCACGTGGTGCAGTAACTCGTCCTCGGGTGTTGATATGAAGGACCTCACGTGGTCATAGAGACGCCGGGTGATGCGGT
>NW_024741669.1:0-17844 GCF_018991925.1 Homarus americanus | reverse complement strand
ATCACAGATGAATACAGGATATTCAATTGAATACAGAAATACAGTTGAATACAGAAAAAAAAGTCAAATGAAAATACATCCACTTAGATTGTAACTCGTCTTCAAAATGATCAAGGACAATATGGTATTTTCTATATATGCAAAGAAATAATGATTTGTTTAGGAGAATACACACATACACGCTCGTCTATATTGTATCTAGCGTGATTAGTTATATTCTTTCTTTAATACACAAAAATCACATAACATGAAGACTCTCGAACGTAAAACTGTGTAAATTGTGTAAATCAAGAAAATTTTAAATATTGTGAGTCGTAAAAAGTGAAAACTGTAAAAAAATGTATTTCAGATTTATAAATAATAGTAAATGTTGTAAATTGTATAAATCAGGAAAATTGTGTATATTGTAGAAAATCGTGAAAAGTGAGAATTGTAATTTAAATTAAATCTAAATTCTAAATATTATGGAAAATTGGTAAAAATGTGTAAATTACTTTAAAAATCACGACACTTTTAATTTCTCTCACAAAATTCAGGTTAGGATGAAGTGATACACATATCCATAATTATACATATACACTTTTACATATACATAAATTATACACAATACATACATAACTTCTTAACAGACCATTAGCCTATACATATGTCGAACTAAACAAACAAACAAACACACACACACACACACACACACACACACACAAACACACACACACCACAGAAACTAAATCCACCTTGGTTCTCTGACCCTTAACACTCGGGGCAAAAATTCCAGTCGAATATCTACCCATCCTCGACATCACAAAAGGGAGGCAGGAATTGTGTACCAAACGGGTGTGGATGATTGACTACAACACGACACAAACCATTGACTTTATAGACGACACGACACAAATCATTGACTTTATACACGACACAAAAACCATTGACTTTATAGACGACACGACACAAACCATTGACTTTATAGACGACACGACACAAACCATTGACTTTATACACAACACGACAAACCATTGACTTTATAGACAACACGACACAAACCATTGACTTTATAGACGACACGACAAAACCATTGACTTTATAGACGACACGACACAAATCATTGACTTTATACACGACACAAACCATTGACTTTATAGACGACACGACACAAACCATTGACTTTATAGACGACACGACACAAACCATTGACTTTATACATAACACGACACAAAACCATTGACTTTATAGACAACACGACAAAACCATTGACTTTATACAACACGACACAAACCATTGACTTTATACACAACATGACACAAACCATTGACTTTATAGACGACACGACACAAATCATTGACTTTATACACAACACGACACAAACCATTGACTTATAGACAACATGACACAACCATTGACTTTATACACAACACAACACGACACAAACCATTGACTTTATACAAAACACGACACAAACCATTGACTTTATAGACAACACGACACAAAACCATTGACTTTATACACAACACGACACAAAACCATTGACTTTATACACAACACGAAACACGACACAAACCATTGACTTTATACACAACACGACACAAAACCATTGACTTTATAGACGACACGACACAAACTATTGACTTTATACACAACACGACACAAACCATTGACTTTATACACAACACGAAACACGACACAAAACCATTGACTTTTATAAAACAACACGACACAAACCATTGACTTTATACACAACACGAAACACGACAAACCATTGATTTTATAATATAACACGACACAAACCATTGACTTTATAGACGACACGACACAAAACCATTGACTTTATACACAACACGACACAAACCATTGACTTTATACACAACACGACACAAACCATTGACTTTATACAAGGAAATCTCTGCCCTCCCCCCTAAATGATATACACTAAGCCAGCTCTTTAAAAATCCCACAACACAATCAGAGGTTTAACTCCTGTCAGCTCTCACCTGTGACCAGCGTACAACACAAAGATTAAAACTGTCAGCCAAATGGACAGATGAAATGATAGATAGTGCGTATGATGGTGATGGATAATTGAGGGTCTTATAGTGGATAATTGAGTCTTATATAGTGATGATGGTGATGGATAATTGAGATTCTTGTTGCAATTTTGTTTTTCTTATTACGATAATTATTTCGATTATTAAAGGTATAGTTATTATTACATTTCTGAAACTCTCATCATTATTATTATTATTTTATTATTATTATTATTATTATTATTATTATTGATAATAACAGTTTTGCTATTATCATTTAGATTATAATTTTATCATACTTGCATTTCTGCTCATTTTATTATTATTATATTATTATTATTATTATCAGTAGTAGTAGTAGTAGTAGTAGTAGTAGTTGTTGTAGTATACTATTATTTTCTATCAATATTATTTTTATTATTATTATATTATTATTATTATCATCATTACTATTACCATCAATATATTTCTTCATCATCACAGACAATTAAAAGCCACCCCAGAATCATCTTATTTTAGTAATTGTTTACGGCAATATTTTCACCTGAAAATATTGTTTTGTTCTTATTTCTACTTTATTGTTGTTTGTAATTCCTGCTTCGTTGTGACGATTGATATAATGGAAGGAAATCAAGAGTGAGAGAGACAGAGAGAGGAAAACGAGGGATATAAGGAAATAAATAAAGGTGAAGGAAAGAGAAGAGAAAGGAGAGCAAAACGAAAGAGGAAGAAACGGGGGATTGAAGGAAATGGAAAAAGAGGAAATGGAAGGACAAGATAAACGAAGGATAATAAGATAACGTAATAATAATAATAATAATAATAATAATAATAATAATAATAATAATAATAATAATAAAATAATAATAAGTTTTGTCATTTTTAAGATATTAATAGTATGAATATCAACGGTATAATGGCGTGTAGTGTGAATATCAACGGTATAATGGCGTGTAGTGTGAATCAACGGTATAATGGCGTGTAGTGTGAATATCAACGGTATAATGGCGTGTAGTGTGAATATCAACGGTATAATGACGTGTAGTGTGAATATCAACGGTATAATGGCGTGTAGAATATCAACGGTATAATGGCGTGTAGTGTGAATATCAACGGTATAATGGCGTGTAGTGTGAATATCAACGGCATAATGGCGTAGTGTGAATATCAACGGCATAATGGCGTGTAGTGTGAATATCAACGGTATATGGCGTGTAGTGAATATCAACGGTATAATGGCATGTAGTGTGAATATCAACGGTATAATGGCGTGTAGTGAATATCAACGGTATAATGGCGTAGTGTGAATATCAAAGTATACGGCCTTATTTAACTGCATATTGCGTTCAGATGATCATAATGGCGTTCAGTATGAGTCTGGAGAGTATTATGGCACGTATTATAGTTAAGAGTGTAATGATGGCGCAGATTATGAGACTGAGCTATTTTACTGGCGCGAGATGTTAACGCTGAAGATAATAATGTTGTATAATGCCAGTTAAGGTGTCATAATGGCGCGGAACATTATAATGATGGGTAGTGAGCCCTCGTGATAATGGCGCGGGGCTGAACTTCATAATAATGGGGTACATGTTCAAGATGATGGCGTGAAGTAATGTTTAATAAGGCGCGGCGTGAATGTTCATTATAAGGAGCATGGTGTAAACATTCATGATAATGGCGCGGGGAGTGTGGCTGTTCATGGTGATGGCGCGAGGCAGTGACTGACTGTTCATGATGATGGCGCGGAGTAGTGAGAGTGGGGCAGGATAATGGCGTGGTGTGGAGGGTGGCGTGGTGTCGGGTATCGAGGAGTGGCGGTGAGGGCGGCCGTGTCGGGGGGCCTGAGAGGAGGTAATGGTGTATCCTGACGAGGGTGTGAGGGAGCGGCGCGCCCGGTCGATAGCCACGTCCCCATTATTCCACATTGAGGCCTGGGCGGCGGCGCTTGTTGCTCATCAGAGGCCGGGCCTGTTACCGAATCAACACGGCTGTAACGCGATCTGCCACCGACCACCGCCGCCCGCCACTGATTGGCAGACCGGTCGATTGACAGTTGTCATGGCGACGGAGGACTGTGCAACAGGAGGTAGGATCGCTGTATGGGCCGGGCTAGGTGTGGTGCGTTGAGTGGTGATTATGACCATGGGAGGCGGATCAGTGTTAAGCCCCGCCTCCTGGGCCGCCAGCGGCACTGAGCGACCGCCACGCTGGAGTCCTCGCCTGCCGTTTAACCCGCTGCTGGCGTCCTCCGTCGCGGATCTGCTGCGGGCGCTGCAGCAACATGGCGCCTCTCATGAGTGACCTCGGTGGCTCTTGGTTCCTTGGCTCCTTCGGGGTTCTAGCGCTAAACGCCTTGAGTGCCAATGCGACGGGCACTGGTAGTTTTGGGGATCAGCAGCCCTGTAGTGCCCACACCCATGGTGGCGCTACCTCACTCTTCCTTCACCGCCGCCCAGGCTGTCTGCGAAACTTTGGAAGAGAGTGGCGACATGGAGCGCCTTGGACGCTTCTGTATTACTGCCGGTGGCTCACCCTCATCTTCACGACCTCAACAAGCACGAGGCGGTGCTACGAGCGCGGGCTCTTGTCTCTTTCCACGTGGAAACTTCCGCGAGCTCTACGCCATTTTGGAGTCACAACGATATTCCAAACCTTCTCACACGGCGGCTGCAGGCGCTGTGGCTGGAGGCGCACTACCAAGAGGCAGAGCGTCTCGCGGCCGCCCGCTTGGGCCTGCCGACAAGTACCGCGTCCGTAAGAAGTTCCTTCCCGAGGACCATCTGGGATGGCGAACAGAAGACCCACTGCTTCAAGGAACGCACAAGATCTCTACTGAGGGAGTCATACCTGCAGGACCCTTACCCTAACCCCAGCAAGAAGAGGGAGTTGGCCTCGGCCACGGGTCTCACCCCACACAGGTCGGCAACTGGTTCAAGAACCGTCGACAGCGTGACAGAGCAGCAGCCGCTAAGAACAGGTAAGCCGCCGCTTCGCCCTGGGGCCACGCGGCCTGCCCAGGCCAACCAGGGTACGCGCCTTCATTACTGGTAAACTGACGGGGAGGGGGTCCCTACCTCGCCTCTTGCCACTTCCCACACTGCCCCTCACAAATACCTGCTACAGCAGTAGACACTCGGGGGAGCAACCTGAGCCAAACATGAACTCCTCCACCAGTGAGTGGGCTTTCCAGTGCGGGTTTATAGGACCACCCTGCAGAAGACGACACACTACTCTACTTACCTTCAATTAATCAATGAATCACAATACAGCTTTATCTTGCTAACTTTACTCACACGAGAGGGAAACCTTACTCACTGGCTCCTCCATTATCCTCACCCATCCATCATATAGGACCCTCCCCTGCCCCCATAAAAGGAAAAAGTAAAGGCTCCCAGTATATGGTGCTGTAGTACATGTGTCTACCCCAGCGCGGACAATGGATTGCTTGGGCGTGTTCCACATGATCACGTCCTCTGTGGGGGCAGCTGTACCTCCTATCTTACACCGTCAATGCGACTGATCAATAAACCTCAGAGTTGTTGGTGCGACGAGATGAATGACAGCTTCCCACACACATACACACCCACACGTCACACACACACACACACACACACACACACACACCCACACGTCGCACACACACCCAAATCTATCGCACATAAAAAATAAATAAATTGAATGAAACTTATATAACAAACCAGCCAGCAGAGATAACCAGGAACAAATCACCCTCATGTCATTTCCTCATAATAGTCATACACGTCTCATGTCATCCTCTGCCTTATAATATAGTCATATCAGGTGTAATAGACATGAGGTATTTTTCACAACACAATACCATTTCAATGATCACTTCTACTTCATGTTTTTCCTCTTCCTTCATGTCAACATTCATTAGGTTAAGGAGTCATGTTAGCTGCCTCTATATAATGACTCTCCTCCCACAACCTCTATAATGACTCTCCTCCCCAACCTCTAATGACTCTCCTCCCACAACCTCTATATAATGACTCTCCTCCCCACAACCTCTATATAATGACTCTCCTCCCCAAACTTATAATGACTCTCCTCCCACAACCTCTATATAATGACTCTCCTCCCCACCACCTCTATATAATGACTCTCCTCCCACAACCTCTATATAATGACTCTCCTCCCCACAACCTCTATATAATGACTCTCCTTCCCACAACCTCTATATAATGACTCTCCTCCCACAACCTCTATATAATGACTCTCCTCCCACAACCTTTATATAATGACTCCTCCCACCACCTGTATATAATGACTCTCCTCCCCACAACCTCTATATAATGACTCTCCTCCCCACAACCTCTATAATGACTTTCCTCCCCACAACCTCTATATAATGATCTTCTCCCCACATCAAGTGTAATCGCCAGAGGGGTGTTGACTTAAGGTGGGCGGGAGGATGATGGTGGTGGGGAGGGGAAGAGTGGTGGGGAAGAGGTGGGGAGGAAGGAGATGGGGTGGGGGAAAGGGTGGTAGGGACAGGGAGTAGGTAGGGGGGCGGAGGGGAAGGAGGGGACGGGGAGTAGGAGGGGACGGGGAGTAGGGAGGGGGACGGGGAGTAGGGAGGGGGAAGGAGGTTTACCTATCATTTAATTTACTACAATGAGTTTACCACAGCAGAGTTTAATGACAAGAAAAAAGGCTCGTATGGGTTCATTTCACGGTGCGTTCACATGGAGAGGGTTCTAATCCTACCCACAGTGCGTTCACAGAGGGTTCTAATCCTACCCACAGTGTGTTCACATGGAGAGGGTTCTAATCCTACCCACAGTGCGTTCACATGGAGAGGGTTCTAATCCAACCCACAGTGTTCACATGGAGAGGGTTCAATCCACCCACAGTGTCACATGAAGAGGGTTCTAATCCAACCCACAGTGCGTTCACATGAGAGGTTAATCCTACCCACGGTGCGTTCATGGAGAGGGTTCTAATCCTACCCACGGTGTCTACATGGAGAGGGTTCTAATCCTACCCACAGTGTTCACATGGAGAGGGTTCAATCCTACCCACGGTGCGTCTACTGAGAGGGTTCTAATCCCCACCCAGTGCGTTCAATGGAGAGGGTTCTAATCCTACCCACGGTGTGTTCACATGGAGAGGGTTCTAATCCTACCCACAGTGTCTCACAGAGAGGGTTTTGTCAAGGAACGTTAGGGAGTTTCAATAAAGAGGGGACTGTGTTCACTTCACCTCCACCAGCGTTCACTTAACACTCACACATTAATTTCTTGAGTAAATAAAAGTAAAGTTTATTGCCTCATTATTATTACTATATTATCACTATTGTTACTCTTATTACTAGTGCTATTATTACTATTATATTATTATTGCTATTATTATTATTATTATTATTATTATTATTATTATTATTATTATTATTATTATTTTATTATTATTATTATTATTATTATTATTATTATTAACCCAATTTCGCTGTTTCCAATTCATTTATATATATATATATATATATATATATATATATATATATATATATATATATATATATATATATATATATATATAATTATCTTCTTTGACCTTACCAAGATAATTAAAATCTATCACCAGTTTTATCGACAATTCATCTATTTATTCATTTGAGGGAAATTTTATCATCCTTACGTTTTGAATGGTAAGATTTATTTGACCTCATTTTATTTCATATTTTATTTTCGGATCATAATAATTTAATCTTGTTTTATTTACTCCAATTCTATTATCTTTATCTTTATTCTTTACTTTATTCCCTGTCTTTGTTTTTCTTCATTATTTTACTTCTTTCTGCTATGTATGTATGTATGTATGTATGTATGTCATCAGAGAGACATGTACCTCCTCTCCCACACTAATAATATTACGGCACAACTTCCATGATCCCTCACTCTCTTGCTCACACCTCAACCCCCTCTCTCTCTATCTCTTTCTCTCTCTCTCTACCTCCTTCCCTCTTTCTCTCTCCTCAGTCCTTTTTTTTCTGCCTCTCCCATTATCTCCTCCCGTGCCCCCATGTTCTTCCTCCTTCCTCCTGCTTTTCCATCTTTCTGTCACTAGTTATTTTCTCTTCCTCATTTACCCTTTCCCTCCCCCAACCTGATCCTCCTCCTCTAACCTACCCCTCCCAACCTGATCCTCCTCCTCCTAACCCTACCCCTCCCCCAACCTGATCCTCCTCCTCCTAACCCTACCCCCAACCTGATCCTCCTCCCTCCTAACCCTACCCCAACCTGATCCTCCTCCTCCTAACCCTACCCCTCCCCAACCTGATCCTCCCTCCTAACCCTACCTCCCCCAACCTGATCCTCCTCCTCCAACCCCACCTCCCCCAACCTGATCCTCCTCCTCCTAACCCTACCCCTCCCCAACCTGATCCTCCTCCTCCTAACCCTACCCCTCCCCAACCTGATCCTCCTCCCTCCTAATCCTACCCTCCCAACCTGATCCTCCTCCCTCCTAACCCTACCCCCAACCTGATCCCTCCTCCTAACCCTACCCTCCCCAACCTGATCCTCCTCCTCCTAACCCTACCCCTCCCCCAACCTGATCCTCTCCCTCCTAACCCCACCCTCCCCAACCTGATCCTCCTCCTAACCCTACCCCTCCCCAACCTGATCCTCCTCCCTCCTAACCCCTACCCTCCCCCAACCTGATCCTCCTCCTCCTAACCCTACCCCTCCCCAACCTGATCCTCCTCCCTCCTAACCCTACCCCTCCCCAACCTGATCCTCCTCCCTCCTAACCCTACCCCTCCCCAACCTGATCCTCCTCCTCCTAACCCTACCCCCCCAACCTGATCCTCCTCCTCCTAACCCTACCCTCCCCAACCTGATCCTCCTCCTCCTAACCCTACCCCTCCCAACCTGATCCTCCTCCTCCTAACCCTACCCTCCCCAACCTGATCCTCCTCCCTCCTAACCCTACCCCTCCCAACCTGATCCTCCTCCTCCTAACCCTACCCTCCCCAACCTGATCCTCCTCCCCCCTACCCTCCCCAACCTGATCCTCCTCCCTCCTAACCCCACCCTCCCCAACCTGATCCCTCCTCCTAACCCTACCCCTCCCAACCTGATCCTCCTCCTCCTAACCCTACCCCTCCCCAACCTGATCCTCCTCCTAACCCCACCCCTCCCAACCTGATCCTCCTCCTCCTAACCCTACCCCTCCCAACCGATCCTCCCTCCTAACCCTACCCCTCCCCACCCTGATCCTCCTCCCTCCTAACCCTACCCCTCCCAACCTGATCCTCCTCCTCCTAACCCTACTCCCTCCCCAACCTGATCCTCCTCCTCCTAACCCTACCCCTCCCCAACCTGATCCTCCTCCCTCCTAACCCTACCCCTCCCCAACCTGATCCTCCTCCCCTCCTAACCCTACCCCTCCCCAACCTGATCCTCCTCCTCCTAACCCTACCCCTCCCCAACCTGATCCTCCTCCTCCTAACCCTACCCCTCCCCAACCTGATCCTCCTCCCTCCTAACCCTACCCTCCCCAACCTGATCCTCCTCCTCCTAACCCTACCCCCCAACCTGATCCTCCTCCCTCCTAACCCTACCTCCCCCAACCTGATCCTCCTCCAACCCTACCCCCTCCCCCAACCTGATCCTCCTCCCTCCTAACCCTACCCTCTTCCCCATCTCTATACCCTCCCACACCTCCCATCCTCCCCTTTCCACCTAACTACTTCATTTCTCCCTCCCACACATCCTCCCTCCCTTCCCCCTCACCCTCCTATCCTCCCTCCTCTCCTTCCATCCACCCCTCTACCCTACCTTCCCTCCCTCTTTATCCCCTTTTTTCTCACCCCAACCCTCCTTTCCTCCCCTTACCCCTCCTTCCATTCATCCTTCCATCCACCTCACCTTAACTCCTCCAAACCCCGCCCCTCCTAACCCCACCCTTCCTTGCCAAAACCTCCATCCCTCTTTCTCACCCCACCTCCTCTAGCCTCAGTAATCCGGCAGTGTTGTCATAGTCCCATAATCCTGCCAAGTGACAATCGTGTTCCTCGGATTTCCGTCGTCAACCCCCCGCCTCCGTGTCAGTAGTTAACGACCCTCCGCCAATTTATTGCCAATACCAACCAGATTTCGCGGGAAAGTGGATATATATTTCCGATTTAATGGTTATTTAGACGAAGACACACGGAAAAAGTGTTAAGAGTTCACTGATGAATATATATATATACACACACAGTATACCCTGTATGTACGTGTGTGTGTGTGTGTGTGTGTGTGTGTGTGTGTGTGTGTGTTATATTTCAGTTATTCTGTCCGATCGTTTTATTCCATTTACTTATGTCGTTAAATAATTTTTCTGATATTTATTGATTCATTGATTATATCCTCTTATTTAGTCCATACACTTCTCACTTCTATTATTTCATTAATCGAATTTCTATGATCTTCTGGTTAGCAATTTATTCCGATTATTCCTTTCCTCATTTATTCATCCTAAATAATTTTTAAAGGAAGTAAATTAATGTTACTTTTCTATCTTGTATTTGTGTTTGTTTGTTTGTTTCGTTTTCTTGTTGAATTTTGTGAGAGGATCTAAAAGGTATAGGAATGAGAGAAAATGGTAATAATTATTAATACTAAATAAGAACACAAATGATGATAAGAATAATATAACAAAACAAACAACAATAACAATAATAATAGGATAAGAAAACAAATAAAATAATAACAACAATAATAATAGTAATAATAATAGCAACAACAAGAACAACAAGAACAACAAGAACAACAAGAACAACAACAATACCGCTACAGGAAGAAGTGGCAACACCTCACATGCTCAAGAAAATAGACGATAAAAGAGAAAACAGAATTGAAGAGAAACACAAACACAAACACACACACACACACACACACACACACACACACACACACACACACACACACACACACACACACACACACACACACACACACACACACATACACACACACACACACACACACACACACACACACACACACACACACACACACACACACACACACACACACACACACACACACACACACACACACACACACACACACACACACACACACACACACACACACACACACACACACACACACACACACACACACACACACACACACACACACACACACACAGGAGGATAGAGAGAGATGAAGGAAAAACAGGAGACTTAATGGATGAAACAACAGAGAGAGGTCCAGACACGCAGACATGAGGGAATCGTTCACGCTGTTGGCAACACTGAGTCTGACTGGCTAACTGATTGGCTAACTGGTTGTCTGGCTAGGCTGTTACTGACTGGCTAAATGACTGGCTGAATTGCTGGCTGGTTACTGGATCTTGACTGGCTGACTGGATGGTTGACTGGCTGAATATGCTGGTGGTTGCTTCCTTGAAGATATAGCTGGCTGGTTGGCTGGCTGGATGCTGGCTCTTGATTGGCTGGTAAGTTGGCTGGTCTGCTGGATGCTTGGCTGGATGGTTGGCAGGCTGGATGGTTGGCAGGCTGGATGGTTGGCTGGCTGGATGGTTGGCGGATGGGCTGGACGGTTAGCTGGATGATTGGCAAGCTGGATGGTTGGCTGGACGGTTAGCTGGATGATTGGCAAGCTGGATGGTTGGCTGACGGTTATTGGATGATTGGCAAGTTGGATGGTTGGCTGGACGGTTAGCTGGATGGTTGGCAGGCTGGATGGTTGGCAGGCTGGATGATTAAGTGTCGATGGTTGGCTGATCGGTCAGGCTGGACGATCATGTCGGATGGCTGGCTGGACGGTCAGGTCGACTTGTCGATGCTGGACGGTCGGTTACTGGATGGATGTCGCTGTATGGTGATTTGTCATATACCGGATTGGTCGACGGTCGGATTTGGTCATGCCGATTTGGTTGATGCTTGGTCGATGGTTGGTCGTATGGATATGGTTGGCACTGGATTTGGTTTGCCATGCTGGATGGTTGGTACCGGACGGTCGGTTACCGGATTTATTTGGATTTGTTCACCATTTACTGATGACTGGTTGTTTGACCGGATGACTGGTTGTCTGATCTGACTGGTTGGTAGATGGATGGTGGCGGTTAGGTCTGAGTGATGAGTTTTTGTTCTTAAGACGTCCGGCTTTGTTTCTGACAAGTCGTAATGATTTGAGATGGTATGGAGTTATGTTCTTTTTTTTTCTCGTGCGTTCTTTTTTTGAGGTGAGGACGAGAGGTTTTTCTCGGGGTGAGGAGAGAGAGTTTTTATTCCGGGGTGAAGGAGAGAGTTTTATTCCGGGGGTGAAGGAGGGAGAGTTTTTATTCCGGGGGTGAAGGAGGGAGAGCCTTTATTCGGGGTGAAGGAGAGAGAGTTCTTATTCTGGGGGTGAAGGAGAGAGAGTTCTTATTCCGGGGGTGAAGGAGAGAGAATAGTTGTCTGGTAGATGTTAGGTATTGAGAGAGAGAGAGAGAGAGAGAGAGAGAGAGAGAGAGAGAGAGAGAGAGAGAGAGAGAGAGAGAGAGAGAGAGAGAGAGAGAGAGAGAGGCGGAACCACTAACTACGAATCAACAACATACTGACGTTATTGCTGTAGGTGAAAAAGCATCAGTCATCAGTCAGAGATGTGTTCATAAAGGTGAAAACACTTAACGATACTCTATAATTAACTTAATATAACCTACTACAAGTATATTATCTATTTATAATCATGTAAGAATCGATACAATAATTATGTATAGTTATGTAATATGTTAATGACTATGACCAAAATATTTTATGTTATGTCATACGATGTTTGTGTCTGTATAGCCAGAAGCCTAAAAGACTCCAAAGAAACCTGTTCTGACTGATGTGAGCCCAGACACACACACACACGTACACACACACACACACACACACACACACACACACACACACACACACACACGCACACACACACACACACACTGCACACACACACACACACACACACACACACACACACACACACACACACACACACACTGTACGCACACACACACTAACACACACACACACACACACACACACACACTGCACACACACACACACGTACACACACACACACACACACACACACACACACACACACACACACACACGCACACACACACGTACATACACACACACACACACACACACACACACACACACACACACACACGCGCACACACACACACACACACACACACACACACACACACACACACACACACACACACACACACACACACGCACACACACACACACACCTCGACACCTTTAACTGATTCACCACTGATGTAATTAGTGAAAGAATTTAACTCACTATCAATATTAATAGCAAAAACTAACTAACGACAAACCGTATCTCTATGTCTTATCCACCTTCAGAATATATCATTAACATAAACACAAGATAACATACTGAACACGTCTCAACATCTAGTAAAAAAAAAAAAATATAACAGGATTCGAACCGAGTGTAACGAAGTGTTTGTCTTTGTTTTTCTTTTGTTGTTGTATATTATCATTACTAAACAATAGTAATCTTGATATTATTGTTGTTATTCTTTTTTTCTTATTAAAAATAAATAAACAACGGCAGTGTTGTGGACGTCAATGTAAACAAGACTATGAACAACATTCTTGGTCTATCCTTGGTTGTATCGACTCCCTGTTGACCAGTGTTTGTGTACCTGTACTGCCTGTGTACACTTTCACGACATTCTTGACAGCCACATGACACTCTTGAAGCTATGACGCCGTAAACAGCCAGCCACATGACACCACTGAAGTCATGTGACACACTTCACAGAAAGCCACATGATGATCCTTGACAGCCACATGACACTCTTGCTATGACGCTGTAAACAGCCAGCCACACATGACACCACTGAAGTCATTGACGCACTTCACAGAAAGCCACATGACATCGTTGACAGCCACTGACACTCTTAGCTATGACGCCGTAAACAGCCAGCCACATGAGGATCCTGGACAGCCAGCCATATGACACCAACTGAAGTCATATGACACACTTCACAGAAAGCCACATGACATCGCCTGCAGCCATGACACTCTTGAAGCTATGGCCGTAAACAGCCAGCCATGACACCACTGAAGTCGCCGACGCACTTCACAGAAAGCCACATGACATCGCCTGGCAGCCACACTGACACTCTTGAAGCTATGACGCCGTGAACAGCCAGCCACATGGAGACCCTGGACAGCCAGCCACATGACACCACTGAAGTCATATGACACACTTCACAGAAAGCCACTGACATCTTGACAGCCACATGACGCCTGACAGCCAGCCACATGACACCACTGAAGTCATATGACACACTTCACAGAAAGCCACATGACATCCTTGACAGCCACATGACGCCCTGGACAGCCAGCCACATGACACCATTCTGCTAGTCACAGGACACCTTGACAGCCACATGACAACACTGACAGCCACATCACACCCTGGATAAAGTCTTATCAGCTGGTGTTAGTTTTAAGAACTTTGTTGTTTCAAGACGTTGTGGTCAAAGCTGCTCCTGAGCGGTCAGAAATAGATGGTTGTTATGGCTGCCATCCCTTCCGCCTATAGCCACCACCCCTTTTCCCCCCATGACCACCATCCCTTTCCATGGCCACCATCCTTTCTCCCCTATGGCTGCCATCCTTCCGCCTATAGCCACCAATTCTTTCTCATGACCACCATCCCTTCCCCTATGGACACCCCTTCCTCTATGGCCTCCCGCCCCCTTCCTTTTCTCGTCCTATTGAATATTGATTTGAGGGGGCCCTGACACCCCTGTCCCTGCCCCAATCCAAAGCCCCGCCCCGCCCCGGTCTTTCTAAATACAACTTTCCAACTTAAATAACTCTTTTTTTCTATCTTACAATATCGCTCTTTCTGGAGGAGGGGGTAAATTGTGTCAGGCAGCTCTTATTTGACTGACTAAAATTGACTGGTTAGCTGATTAGTTGATTGACTGTCTGATTTCACTGATTATCTTTACTGATTAACTGACTGACTGATTGACTGTCCATGGTTGATTGACTGACTGACTGATTGATTGACTGTCTTGACTGTCTTGGACTCAACTGATTGATTGACTGTCTTGACTGTCTTGACCTGACTGATTGACTGACTTGACTGACTCATTGATTTGACTGATTGACTGACTTAACTAGTTGACTAAATGACTGATTTACTAAGTGAAAGAATTTGACTTTGTATTCTACGTTCGTCTCTTGAGTTCGTATCTAATCCGACACAATTACATTACGATTAATCTTCACTAAAACACACTACATTACCATTAATCTTCACTAAAAACACACTACATTACCATTAATCTTCACTACAAACACACTACATTACCATTAATCTTCACTACAAACACACTACATTACCATTAATCTTCACTACAAACACACTACATTACCATTAATCTTCACTACAAACACACTACATTACCATTAATCTTCTACAAACACACTACATTACCATTAATCTTCACTACAAACACACTACATTACCATTAATCTTCTCTACAAAACACTACATTACCATTAATCTTCACTACAAACACACTACATTACCATTAATCTTCACATAAACACATTCCACATTACCATTAATCTTTCTCTATAAACACACTACATTACCATTAATCTTCACTACAAACACAATTACTCATTAATCTTTCTACAAAACACTACATTACTATTATCTTCTCAAAAACACTACATTACCATTAATCTTCTTACCATAAACACACTATATTACTATTAATTTCTCTACAAACACACTATATTACCATTAATCTCACTACACACATACATTACGATAACTTTCACTCAAACACACTACATTACCATTAATCTTCACTTCAAAACACACTACATTACCATTAATCTTCACTACAAAAACACTACATTACCATTAATCTTCTCTTCACTTTTTTACAAACACACTTTTCATTAATCTTTCTCTAACACTACATTATTTTTTTGATCTTCTACTCTCACACACATTACATTACCATTAATCTTTACAAAAATAATTGGTTTTTTAACACACTATATTGCTTCATTAATCTTCTCTGCAAACACACTACATTACCATTAATCTTTCACTTCATAAACACATTACATTACCATTAATCTTCTCTGCAAAACACTACATTACCATTAATCTTCTACAAAACACTACACACCATTAATTCACTACAACACACTACATTACCATTAATCTTCTAGCAAACACACTACATTACCATTAATCTTCACTACAAACACACTACATTACCATTAATCCGCTTCAAACACACCAATTACCATTAATCTTCACCAAACACACTACATTACCAATCTTCTACAAAAACACTACATTACCATTAATCTTCAAAAACACTACATTGCCATTAATCTTCACTACAAACACACTACATTACCATTAATCTTCTCTACAAACACACTACATTACTCATTAATCTTCACTACAAACACACTACATTACCATTAATCTTCCATAAACACACTGATTTCTTCATGTTTTTCAAATACACTACATTACCATTAATCTTCACTACAAAAACACTACATTACCATTAATCTTTCACTACAAACACACTACATTACCATTAATCTTCAAACACACTTCATTGCCATTAATCTTCTCTTTTTTCTTCACAAACACACTACATTACCATTAATCTTCACTGCAAACACACTACATTACCATTAATCTTCTTTCACACACCATTACCTTAATCTTCACTACAAACACACTACATTACCATTAATCTTCTCTACAAAATTACAATTACATTACATTTCATTAATTTTCTTACACACTACATTACTATTAATTTTCTGCAAACACACTACATTACTATTAATCTTCACTACAAACACACTACATTACCATTAATCTTCACTTATAAACACACTACATTACCATTAATTTTCAAACACACATTGGCTTCATTAATCTTTACTAAAACACACTACATTACCATTAATCTTCTCTACAAAACACACTACATTACCATTAATTCACTACAAACACACTACATTACCATTAATCTCTTTCTACAAACACACTACATTACCATTAATCTTCACTACAAACACACTACATTACCATTAATCTTCACTACAAAACACACTACATTACCATTAATCTTCACTACAAAACACTACATTACCATTAATCTTCTCTATAAACACACTACATTACTATTAATCTTTCTACAAACACACTACATTATACATTAATTCATTACATATGTATTACCATTAATCTTCACTACAAAACACACTACATTACCATTAATCTTCTTCATAAACACACTACATTACCATTAATCTTCACTTTCAAAACACACTACATTACCATTCAATTTTCTCTACAAACACACTACATTACCATTAATCTTCACTACAAAACACACTATATACCATTAATCTTCACATAAACACACTACATTACCATTAATCTTCACTACAAACACACTACATTACCATTAATCTTCTCTACAAACACACTACATTACTATTAATCTTCCTACAAAACACACTACATTACCATTAATCTTCACTACAAAACACACTACATTACCATTAATCTTCACTACAAACACACACTACATTACTTTACACCTCACAAATACACTACATTACCATTAATCTTCACTACAAACACACTACATTACCAGCTAATTCACTACAAACACACTATACATTACCATTAATCTTCTACAAACACACTATATTACTATTAATCTTCACTAGCAATACGTAACTGAACGTAGTACTGAT
>NW_024741668.1:0-8021 GCF_018991925.1 Homarus americanus | reverse complement strand
GGTATGCTCATCCCGAGGCAGTTCTGCAGACAAGGCTCTGCAGTAAGGATGAGGAGGAGAGAAGAGTGGCAGTCAAAAAGATCTTGGATATGAGACTTATGAGAGGATCTGGGCATGACGAATCAGTTGGTGACGATTCTTTCAGGGTCAGGAAGACTCCTGAAGCCAATCTAGGTGCCAAGACCCTCACTGATCTCATAGATCTGGATAACATCCAGGCTGGCAGTGAGCCCCCTCTTACCTGCAGCCTCACCAATGTTCAAGTCAGAGCTTTCCTGGACAACCCCATGCATGTCCCTACCTGGCCCTCGCACACCCAGAGTATAGAGCGTTGTGTACAGCAAGTGAGCGAGGCCAGCAGTCACGTGTACAGCCAGGAGAGGAGGGAAGGCTACATCCGAGCTCAGGTGGTCAGCAGGGAGGTGATGAGTAGAAACAGAAGCAAGAAAGACATGTTCTCTATGGTGTGCAGCAATACCGGGTCGTAGTAGTAAACCGGTTTTTGTATTTGATGATTTTGTTTTCTAAAGGAATATTAAATTTAATAAATGTGTCAAGATCATTCGTTTTACTATTCTGGATCATTTTCATCCTAATAAATTAACCTGATACATTTACTTTACTTTAAATAAGCTATTTAGTGGTGTTGGTAAAAGGGTGGGAATACTGAATTTTCATAAGATTTCAAGTTAAAATTTACCTAGCAAAAAATGAAAACTTTTCAAATCTGAAGATATCACATGATTCTGCACATAGAACTACATCATTAATACCATGGGCCGATTTTTCAAACTAAAAAAAAAAAAATTCGCCTCCGTATTATGGAGTGAAACGTGATGTTATTTTGGCGATATTTATAATAAAGAGAAATGTTCGCTGACTCTAAACCAAAGATGTGATAAATGAACGTACATACAGAACAGCTGTCGCAAGCAAAAAATTATACCATACTAATTTTTTAAGGTCATAGGTCAAAACTCAAGGTCAAACTTCTTAAGGTTATAGGTCAAAACTCAAGGTTGGACTTTTTAAGGTCATAGGTCAAAACTCAAGGTCGGACTTTTAAGGTCATAGGTCAAAACTCAAGGTCGGACTTTTTAAGGTCATAGGTCAAAACTCAAGGTCGGACTTTTAAGGTCATAGGTCAAAACTCAAGGTCGGACTTTTTAAGGTCATAGGTCAAAACTCAAGGTCAAACTTCCGATAAACTAAAAAAATAAATGAATTGTAGTTATTGTATTAATATACATCATTAACCACTATACTGTACAAGTCATTGTTTATAAATTTCTGAGACTGATTAACTACGGAAAATATGAGTCAGATAAAAAGATGAGAAAGTCACCGTTACTAGAGAGCTAAATTGGCCAAGATACCACAAGACAAGGTAAAAGAATACAGGTGAATACTGAACAAATTTATCATACAGGTAAGACAGAAATTTTCTTAACCTAGTATTATTCCTGGATGCTTTAAGTCAGCACACGATGACGCACACACACACACACACACACACTTAAGCTGAGTCAGAGATCAAAGTCAAACCATCACTGGTACAATACGACTCTCAACATGGGTTTACATTGGGAAAATCTTGTCTAACAAACCTGCTAACGTTTTTTAGGAAAGTCTTCGAGGTAGTAGATAATGACGAAAATTACGATGTTATTTACTTACACTTTAGCAAAGCATTTGACAGAGTACCGCATCAGAGGCTTCTGAGAAAAATTAAGGCTCATGGTATCGAGGGGAAAGTCTTAAATTGGATAAAATCATGGCTCACCGATAGAACGCAGAGGGTCAGCGTAGATGGTGTTAAATCTGAGTGGGGCCGTGTAACCAGTGGGGTTCCCCAGGGGGCAGTACTAGGCCCACTCTTGTTCATAATCTACATAAACGATTTAGATACTGGGATCAGCAGTGACATAAGCAAGTTTGCGGATGACACCAAAATAGGGCGGCAAATTAATTCAGGGCAGGATGCAAATGCACTACAGGAGGATTTATCCCTCCTCCTAGTCACAGGCCTGGCATTTGACATTATTAGGGACCTGCCACACTTTGCCATAAACAGATAAAATGTACCGGGAACTTTCCCCCCACACACTCATCATTCTCTCACTTTATGTAACTTGACAGAACCTATGACCCTTCAGGCTTTTACGCCCTTAATGTACGAGTCATAAAGGCAAGTATGAACTTTTCATACTTCCCTGTTGGGCGCTGTAAACGCTTCTGCGCTTCACCATGCACAGGATGTAAGGGGGTGCCCAATAAAGTAGCCCCCTCGGGGGCAAATCTGAAATCTACAGGAGGATCTAAATAAACTGCAGGGGTGGTCTGAAAAATGGCAAATGAAATTCAACACCAGCAAGTGCAGCGTACTTAATATTGGAAGAACAAATACTTATAATGTATACAGCCTTAACAACATCAACCTAGAGAAGTCGACTTGTGAAAGAGACTTTGGGGTACTTGTAAGCCCGGACCTACGGCCTAGAAAACAGTGCGTTAATGTTCGAAATAAGGCAAACAGAGTATTGGGTTTTATATCTAGAAGTATAAGCAACAAGAGTGCAGAGGTCTTATTGCAACTATATCTTGCACTAGTCAGGCCGCACCTCGATTATGCGGTTCAGTTCCGGGACTTGGAAACCTTCCATATCAGGATAGGTTAAAGAAACTTAAGCATTCCCTAGAAAGACGAAGAGTGCGGGGAGATATGATAGAAGTATTTAAGTGGGTGAAAGGAATCAATAAAGGGGATATAGATAAGGTTCTTATAATATCCGAGCAAGATAGGACTCGGAGCAACGGATTCAAGTTGGATAAGTTTAGGTTTAGGAGGGAGATAGGAAGAAACTGGTTCACAAATAGGGTGGTGGACGAGTGGAACAAGCTTAGCAACTTTGTAGTAAGTGCGGGAACTCTGGAAACTTTCAAAAGGAGGCTAGATAGATTCATGGATGATAGAGAGTGGTAGTAACTCTCGACAGGAGTTGCCATGCACAGGCCAACCGGCCTATTGCAGACTCCTTATTTTCTTATGTTCTTATCTATCTATCTATCTATCTATCTACTGTATTTATCTATTTATATCTATTTTATTAACTCACCTGTACCATTAATCATCAGTTTATTTATCTTAATCTTCTTCCCATTTTGATTTATTCCTCTTAACAATGTATGTATCTACACCCACAAACATACCTACTATCCACTCCCAAACACCCACAAACAAACCTACTATCCACGCCCCACACCCACAAACAAACCTACTATCCACGCCCCACACCCACAAACAAACCTACTATCCACGCCCTACACCCACAAACAAACCTACTATCCACGCCCCACACCCATAAACAAACCTACTATCCACGCCCTACACCCACAAAGAAACCTACTATCCACTCCTTACACCCACAAACAAACCTACCATCCATGCCCCACACCCACAAACAAACCTACTATCCACGCCCCACACCCACAAACAAACCTACTATCCACGCCCTACACCCACAAACAAACCAACTATCCACTCCCTACACCAACAAACAAACCTACTATCCACTCCCTACACCCACAAACAAACCTACCATCCATGCCTCACACCCACAAACAAACCTACTATACACGCCCCACACCCACAAACAAACCTTCTATCCACGCCCTACACCCACAAACAAACCAACTATCCACTCCCTACACCAACAAACAAACCTACTATCCACGCCCTACACCCACAAACAAACCTACTATCCACGCCCTACACCCACAAACAAACCTACTATCCACGCTCTACACCCACAAACAAACCTACTATCCACGCCCCACACCCACAAACAAACCTACTATCCACTCCCTACACCCACAAACATACCTACTATGCACTCCCTACACCCACAAACAAACCTACTATCCACGCTCTACACCCGCAAACACACACTACCCACCACCTACACCCACAATAGAGTAAAGGAGGAATACAGAGTGTACCTACTCAGGGTAGCCATACCACTCTGGGTGGTTGATCCTTAGTGCAGCAGGAAAGAGAAAAATTATAAGTGGGTCATTCTATTCCTCGTGTAATGGATGTATGGATGGATGGATGGGAGACTGAATGGGAGGATAGATGGGTAGATGGGGGACTGAATGGGAGGAGAGATGGGTAGATGTATGACTAAATGGGAGGAGAGATGGGTAGGTGGGTGAATCGGTGGATGGATAAACAGCTAACTGGATGAATGGACATATGGACTTGGATGGCATATTTGGATGTAAGACCCTACGATATGAAGAACATTTTGGACGTATAAACCCATGACAATTAACACCATTTTGGACTTACATCACAGGAAACAGGTAAAACATTTCTGTGATCGTTCTTCAATAATTCCATACGCCAACCTTACCTGCATTTATCTCGATTTCAGTATAAAATTTTAGTGTTAATTTCAGCATCGGAATCAATCAATCAATCAATCAATCAATCAATCAATCTCTCTCTCTCTCTCTCTCAAGATGGAAATTTCATGACGTAAAATCCGATGAAAACTCGACCCTGTTTATACGTGTTGCTTCGAGGTTTTGTTTTCACGTTAACCTCATGTTTCGTTTCGATAAATGACACATATCACAGGAGGTGAACTACAAACTGAACTTTGACCTGACACCGACGACCGACCGACGGAAGATGGGGTTTCGGGTTTAGTCGTATCCCATTTGAGAGTTTTATGAATGTGAAGCCCCGAATTAGTCAACAAACCCTACAGCTCAATTTGGATTCGAACTTGTGCATCTTGTTCTTGAATCAGAACCGTATCTCACACATATATAGGGGTTAGGTTAGGTTGGGTTGGGTTAGGTTGGGTTGGGTTAGGTTAGAATGGGTTAGGTTAGGTGAGCCGTGTCCATCACAACCAGACAATTATCCCCGTCCATCAGATCTTCCCTTTAACAAATCCTCAACATAAAGACAAATTCACCTCCATGTGTTAAAATCTTACTACACTACATTACCGTCACCACTATACCAAACCTGTGTAATATTAACACACTAATACACTATTAAGACATCACCAAATCCATCAATAAACAGTACATCTTCCTTTACACTTGATTAGAAAGAAAAAACAAGAAAATATGCCCAGAATCTCAATTTCATTCATTAACATTACGAAAAATTACAAGAGTTAAGAGTCAAAGCAAGATATGTACTGTACGCAATGTTGATGTTATTTTGTTCGCCATCATTGTGTCCTAAAGTTAATCTGTTTTGTGAAGTAAATCCTCGGACTTGGGAACAAATCATCATGTGTACCTTTGAGTATTAAGGTCTTGATCCATTTCCTTGATGTCTACCGTTTGGAACAGGTAACACCACCACAATTGTTTTAACCAAGACGAAAACGGACGAAAAAAAAAGCTTCTACAAATATCAAGTATTAATTTTCTCTCTTTACAGGATCTAATACTCTTGGAAATGTGTTAAAATTAATCTGATTTGTTTTCATTTATTGTCGATCCTTTATAAGAGGACTTGTGGATCCCCCGAGCCTATCCGGCCATTTTGTTTAAATTTTCGGTCGCTCTAAAATACCATTAAAACAATATTGAGTATAAACGTTTGGCTCAACTGATGATCTCAAACATGTCCCAACATTTTTTGCCTCAACTCCACATTCTGTAACTCATTTAGGTTGATGTCCCTCACTACACATACACTGGACTATGTGTAATGTTGCAGCTAATGTGTTATCAAGATATTGCACATTATAAGTTCATGTGTGGTCATTATTATATCAAACGGAGGAATTTTAAAGAGCTATTACACCACCTGTATCATTAGTTGTCGCCAGGTGAAGGAATATTTAGGTAGATTATATTTTATTTACTGTAATTAAATTTCAATACCTAAGACGTTCCACTATAAGAGTCTTTCAACCTCAGGTAAGGTCTTAAGACTTTCTACTCTAGGTCTTACACCCTGGAGTAGCTGTATCGTCCACATAGGTAATTACTCCACAAGGAACCACAAGTTACACCTTGATGTAATACTTCATTTACTGCCAAACTTTATCGGGAAATATTTTTTCACAAAGAATTTCAAGTTACAATTTCACATAATAAGTTACATTACAAACGTTCCTTCGGCTTACAGTTAAACTTTGCAATGTCAAGATATTTTTTCACTGCAGAGGAAAGTATCCGTCATCATCATCACCACACACACACACACACAAGCAAAGACAAA
This sequence comes from Homarus americanus, assembly GCF_018991925.1. NCBI lineage: Eukaryota > Metazoa > Arthropoda > Malacostraca > Decapoda > Nephropidae > Homarus > Homarus americanus. The sequence continues at coordinate 1,765 of NW_024741668.1, read as the reverse complement.
ACTCTTGTATCCAGATTCTCAAAAATTTATAAATTAAATTCTTCCCTAAAATTAAACAGACAATACATCTATTTGGTGGTTACAAGCTCCCCAAAGAATGCAGTGATGGGTAGGGAAACACTGTGTAACACTGAAGTCCGTTTATTATGGATGATAGAAATACAAGTGGTGACTCGCATGTGCCATGCACGGCTCACACAGTCAGACTGAGGCTGCCTTGCCATATGGCAGCCTCGGGGCAATGTTGCCACATAACGTGCAGTGTTGCCACGTGATGATATATATAAATGCTACTCGGCACAGTAGCTTATATACAGGGTTGCTACTCGGCGCAGTAGCTTATATACAGGGTTGCTACTCGGCACAGTAGCTTATATACAGGGTTGCTACTCGGCACAGTAGCTTATATACATAACCTACATCTCCCTCCCCCCTCACGCTCATAGTCTTTGTCTTGAGCGGACTTCTTAGTCCTAAGTCGCTCCGAGCGTCGAGGTGCACTGTGGGGCGGATCCTCGTGAGGTGTAGGTGACTCGCCCTCGGTCAGGGGGCCAGCAGCAGGGGGTGGACTGGCCGGAGGAAGCGGCGGTTCCTCCACCAGACACGGCCGCTCGGCATCCTGACCTTGTAGTCCCGCGACCGGCCGACGCCCATCACTATGCCCACCTTGTCCCAACGTGTCGTCGTCGGGTCCTGGACGCAGACAAGGGCACCAATCTCCAGTGGCTGAAGAGGGCGGGCACGGTCGTCATACCGAGCCTTGGCGTCCTGGGCACGTGAAGCGGTGCGGCGGTCGCAGCTCTCGGCTCTGGTCTGCCACTCCTTCGCAAAGGCCTTGGCGTGTGCAGGAACGCAAGAGCGGAGAGGGTGACCATACAGGATCTGGGCAGGGGAGCGCCCTGTGTGGGTGGGAGTATTACGTAACTCCAGGAGTCCTTTGTCAAACGCCTCACAGTCTATGTTGCCTGAAGGGGCCACCTTGAGGATAAGGTGCTTGACTGTCTTGACAGCAGCCTCAGCATGGCCGTTTGACTGTGGGTAGTGGGGTGTTGACACGATGTGGCGGACTCCCCAACGCTTCAGGAATCCTGTGAAGTCCCGGCTGGTGAACTGTGGCCCACCGTCCGTCCGCAGACGTACGGGGACGCCCAGGTCACGAAAGAGGTGCCGGAAGTGGCGAATGGTGGCCGCGGACGTCGTGTCCGAGCCACAGATTACTACCACAGGCCAGCCAGAGAGTCGGTCAGCGACAACTAGGAAATGTTTCCCAGCTGTGCTGAAGAAATCAGCCGACACGGACTCGAAGGGCCTGGTGGGTTCGTCGTCGCACAAGAGGGGCTCTTGCTGTTGACTGGGCTGCATAATCTAGCACGGCTCACAGGCAGGGACCGTATTGACGATATCTGCGTCAATGCCGGGCCAGTACACAGCCTGCCTTGCGCGGCACTTGGTGGCCTCTGCTCCACGATGGCTGTCATGTAAGCGGATCAGAACGCGACGACGGAGAGCTGCAGGGACGACCACACGGGCACCGCACAGGACGAGGTCCCCATCTGCGTAGAGGTCCTCACGTATCTTCCAATACGGGCGTAGGGCGTTGTGGAGGTCAAAACGGTCGTGAGGGAACCCAGTCCTCACACTCTCCAAGAGCTGAGTGTAGGAGGGGTCGTCGCGTGCCGCGGTCCGTAGTTCCTCAAGGGCCAGATCGCTGTCGGGTGGCGACACTGAGGCCTGGGTGCTGGCGAGGGACTGTACGGCCTGCAAG
>NW_024741667.1:0-7596 GCF_018991925.1 Homarus americanus | reverse complement strand
AGGTGTATATGGCAGTGTCAGCGGTGTAACTGGGGTGGCAGCAGGTTGTGGCTGGAGTGTCAGATGTGTGCTGGGGGTGTCAGGGTGCACTTGGGGTGTCAAGGTGCACCTGGGGTGCTAGAGGTGTAACTGGGGAGTGTCTGGGCTGTGCATGGGGTGTCTGGAGTGTGCCTGGCAGTGTCTGGGGTGTGCCCTGGCAGGTGTCAGCAGGGGTGTGCCTGGGGTGTCAGCGGTGCCTGGGGAGTGTCAGCGGTGTGCCTGGGAGTGTCAGGGTGGCCCTGGGAGTGTCAGCAGTGTGCCTGGGAGTGTCAGAGGTGTGCCTGGGAGTGTCAGAGAGTGTTCCTGGGGAGTGTCGAGGAGTACCTGGCAGCGTCAAGGTACTTGGAGTGTCAGAGGTGTACCTGGAAGTGTCAGTGGGTGTACCTGGGAGTGTCAGAGTTGTGCTTGGGAAGTGATTGGTGTACCTAGTGTCAGGGTGTATCCGGGAAGTGTCAGAGGTGTACCTGGGGTATCAGAGGGTTACCTGGGAGTGTCAGGGGTGTCCTGAGATGTCAAGAGTGGTAACTGGGAGTGCTGGAGGTGCTGGGAGTGTCAGAGGTATCCTGGAGTGTCAGGAGGTGTACCTGGGAGTGTCAGAGTAACAGAGTGTCAGAGGTGTAGCTATGTCTGAGGTACCTGGGGAGTCAGGAGAACCAGGGAGCAAGAGGTACCTGGGAGTGTCAGGGGGCAATGGTGGAGTGTCAGAGGAATCCAGGGAGTGTCTGAGGTGTACCTGGGGAGTAACAGGAGGTGTACCTGGGAGTATCGGAGGTGTACCTGGGAGTGTCAGGAGGTGTACCTGGTAGTGTCATTGGTGTGCCTAGAGGTGTATCTGGAAGTGTCAGAGGTGAACCAGGGAGTGTCTGAGGTGTGCCTGGGAGTATCGGAGGTGTACCTGGGAGTATCGAGGTGTACCTGGGAGTGTCAGAGGTGTACCTGTAGTGTCATTGGTGTACCTGGTAGTGTCAGAGGTGTATCTGGAAGTGTCAGAGGTGTACCTGGGAGTATCAGAGGTGTACCTTGAGGAGTGTCAGTGTAACTGAGAGTGTCAGGGGTTTACTGGGGAGCGTCGTGGAGGTGTACCTGGGAGTGTCAGGAGGGTGTACCTGGGAGTGTCAGGAGAGAACAGGGAGGTAAGAGGTGTACCTGGGAGGTCAGAGGTCCAGGGTGTCAGAGGTGAACCAGGGGAGTGTCAGAGGTGTACCTGGGATTGACGGAGGTGTACCTGCGAGTATCGGAGGTGTACCTGGGAGTACAGAGGTGTACCTGGTAGTATCATTGGGTACCTGGGAGTGTCAGAGGTGTATCTGGAAGTGTCAGAGGTGAACCAGGGAGTGTCTGAGGTGTACCTGGGAGTATCGGAGGTGTACCTGGGGAGTATCGGAGGTGTACCTGGGAGTGTCAGAGGTGTACCTGGTAGTGTCATTGGGTGTACCTGGAGTGTCAGAGGTGTATCTGGAAGTGTCAGAGGTGTACCTGGGAGTATCAGGAGGTGCACCTGGGAGTGTCAGAGGTGTACCTGGGAGTGCAGAGGTAAACGGGGAGTGTGTCAGAGGTTCCTGAGAGTGTCAGAGGTGTACCTGGGAGTGTCAGAGGTACCTGGAAGTGTCAGGGGTGTACTCTGGAAGTGTCAGGGGTGTACCTGGGAGTGTCAGGGGTGTAACTGGGAGTGTCAGGTGTACCTGGAGTGTCATAGGTGTATCTGGCAGTGTCAGAGGTGTAACTGGGAGTGTCAGCGGTGTACCTGGGAGTGTCAGAGTGTGCCTGGGAGTGTCAGAGGTGTACCTGGAGTGTCTGAGGTGTACCTGGGAGGTCAGGAGAACCAGGGAGTGTAAGAGGTGTACCTGGGAGTGTCAAGGTGTACCAGGGAGTGTCAGAGGGTACCTGGGAGTATCGGAGGTGTACCAGAGTATCGGAGGTACCTGGGAGTGTCAGAGGTGTACCTGGTGGTATCATTGGTGTACCTGGGAGTGTCAGAGGTATCTGAAGTGTCAAGGTGAACCAGGGAGTGTCTGAGGTGTACCTGGCTAGTGTCGGAGGTGTACCTGTGAGTATCGGGAGGTGTACCTGGGAGTGTCAGGAGGTGTACCTGGTAGTATCATTGGTGTACCTGGGAGTGTCTGAGGTGTACCTGGGAGTGTCAGGGGAGAACCAGGGAGTGTAAGAGGTGTACCTGGGAGAGTCAGAGGTGTTCCTGAGAGTGTCAGAGGTGTACCTGGGAGTGTCAGAGGTGTACCTGGGAGTGTCAGAGGTGTACCTGGAAGTGTCAGAGGTGTACCTGGGAGTGTCATTGGTGTACCTGGGAGTGTCATTTGTGTACCTGGGAGTGTCAGAGGTGTACCAGGGAGTGTCAATGGTGTACCTGGGAGTGTCATTGGTGTACCTGGAGAGTGTCAGAGGTGTACCTGGAAGTGTCAGGGGTGTACCGAGTGTCAAGAGGTAACTGGGAGTGCCGGAGGTGTAACTGGGAGTGTCAGGAGGTGTACCTGGGAGTGTCAGAGGTGTACCTGGGAGGCCAGAGTAGTACCAGGAGTGTCGAAGGTGTACCTGGGTGTCTGAGGTGTACCTGGGAGTGTCAGGGAGAACCAGGGAGTGTAAGAGGTGTACCTGGGAGTGTCAGAGGTGTACCGGGAGTGTCAGAGGTGAACCAGGGGAGTGTCTGAGGGTATACCTGGGAGTAACAGTGTACCTGGGAGTATCGGAGGTGTACCTGGGTGTCAGAGGTGTACCTGGTAGTATCATTGGTGTACCTGGGAGAGTCAGAGGGTGTATCTGGAAGTGTCAGAGTTGAACCAGGGAGTGTCTGAGGTGTACCTGGGAGTATCGGAGGTGTACATGGGAGTATCGGAGGTGTAGGAGTGTCAGAGGTGTGCCTGGTAGTGTCATTGGGTACCTGGGAGTGTCAGAGTGTATCTGGAAGTGTCAGAGGTGTACTGGGAGTATCAGAGGTGTACCTGGGAGTGTCAGGGGTGTACCTGAGAGTGTCAGGGGTGTAACTGGGAGTGTCGGGTACAGGTGTCAGGGAGAGCAGGGAGTGTAAGAGGTGTACCTGGGAGTGTCAGTGGTGTACCAGGGGTGTCAGGGTGAGCCAGGGTGTCTGAGGGGTGTACCTGGGAGTAACGGAGGTGTACCTGGGAGTATCGGAGGTGTGGTGTCAGAGGTGTACCTGGTAGTATCATTGGTGTACCTGGGAGTGTCAGGGTGTATCTGGAAGTGTCAGAGGTGTACCTGGTGTCATTGGTGTACCTGGGAGTGTCAGAGGTGACAGGGAGTGTCTGAAGTTGTACCTGGGAGTATCGGAGGTGTACCTGGGAGAATCGGAGGTGTACCTGGGAGTGTCAGAGGTGTACCTGGTAGTGTCATTGGTGTACCTGGGAGTGTCAGAGGTGTATCTGGAAGTGTCAGAGGTGTACCTGGGGAGTATCAGAGGTTGCACCGGTATCCAGAGGTGTACCTGGGAGTGTCAGAGGTGTACCTGGGAGTGTCAGAGGTGTTCCTGAGGTGTCAGAGTGTACCTGGGAGTGTCAGGTGTACCTGGAAGTGTCAGGGTGTGCTTGGAGGTGTCGGGGTGTACCTGGGAGGTGTCAGGGGTGTAACTGGGAGTGTCAGGGGTGTACCTGGAGTGTCAATAGGTGTATGGCAGTGTCAGCGGTGTAACTGGGAGTGACAGCGGTGTACCTGGGAGTGTCAGAGGTGTGCCTGGGAGTGTCAGAGGTGTACCTGGGAGTGTCTGAGGTGTACCTGGGGTGTCAGGGAGAACCAGGGAGTGTAGGTGTACCTGGGAGTCAGAGGTGTGGCAGGAGTGTCTGAGGTGTACCTGGGAGTATCGGAGGTGTACCTGGGAGTATCGGAGGTGTACCTGGGAGTGTCAGAGGTGTACCTGGTAGTATCATTGGTGTACCTGGGAGTGTCAGAGGTGTATCTGGAAGTGTCAAAGGTAAACCATGGAGTTTCTGGGGTGTACCTGCTAGTATCGGAGGTGTTCTGTAGTATCGGAGGTGTACCTGGTAGTATCATTGTGTTCCAGTGTCTGAGGTGTACCTGGGAGTGTCAGGGAGAAGCAGAAAGGGAGTGTAAGAGGTGTACCTGGGAGAGTCAGAGGTGTTCTTGAGTGTCAGAGGAGGTGTACCTGGGAGTGTCAGAGGTGTACCTGGGAGTGTCAGAGGTGTACCTGGAAGTGTCAGAGGTGTATCTGGGAGTGTCATTGGTGTACCTGGGGTGTCATTTGTGTACCTGGGAGTGTCAGAGGTGTACCAGGGAGTGTCAGTGGTGTACCTGGGAGTGTCATTGGGTGTACCTGGGAGTGTCAGAGGTGTACCTGGAAGTGTCAGGGGTGTACCTGGAAGTGTCAGGGGTGTACCTGGAAGTGTCAGAGGTGTACCTGGGAGTGCCTGAGGTGTACCTGGGGTGTCAGGGGTGTAACTGGGAGTGTCGGGGTGTACCTGGGTGTCATGGGTGTATATGGCAGTGTCAGCGGTGTAACTGGGGTGGCAGCGGTGTACCTGGGAGTGTCAGGGGTGTTGCTGGGAGTGTCAGAGGTGCACTTGGGAGTTGTCACAGGTGCACCTGGGAGTTATAGAGGTGTAACTGGGAGTGTCTGAGCTGTACCTGGGGTGTCTGAAGTGTACCTGGGGTGTCTGAGGTGTACCTGGCAGTGTCAGCGGTGTACCTGGGAGTGTCAGCGGTGTGCCTGAGTGTCAGCGGTGTGCCTGGGAGTGTCAGAGGTGTCCTGGAAATTGTCAGCAGTGTACCTGGGAGTGTCAGGGTGTGCCTGGAGTGTCAGAGGTGTTCCTGGGAGGTGTCGAGGTACCTGGCAGCGTCAAGAGTACCTTGGAGTGTCAGAGGTGTACCTGGGTAGTGTCAGTGGGGTGTACCTGGGAGTTCAGAGGTTGTACTTGGGAGAGTGATTGGTGTACCCTGGGAGTGTCAGGGTGTATCCGGAAGTGCCAGAGGTGTACCTGGGAGTATCAGAGGGTACCTGGGAGTGTCAGGGGTGTACAAGTGTCAAGGGTGTACACTGGGAGTGTCGGAGGTGTAACTGGGAGTGTCAGAGGTGTACCTGGGAGTGTCAGAGGTGTACCTGGGAGTGTCAGAGTAGTACCAGGGGCGTGTCAGAGGTGTACCTGGGAGTGTCTGAGGGTTTACCTGGGGTGTCAGGGAGAACCAGGGAGTGTAGAGGTGTACCTGGGAGTGTCAGAGGTGTACCAGGGGTGTCAGAGGTGAACCAGGGAGTGTCTGAGGTGTACCTGGGTAACGGAGGTGTACCTGGGAGTATCGGAGGTGTACCTGGGAGTGTCAGGAGGTGTACCTGGTAGTATCATTGGTGTACCTGGGAGTGTCAGAGGTGTATCTGGAAGTGTCAGAGGTGAACCAGGGAGTGTCTGAGGTGTACCTGGGAGTATCGGAGGTGTACCTGGGAGTATCGGAGGTGTACCTGGGAGTGTCAGAGGTGTACCTGGTAGTGTCATTGGTGTACCTGGGAGTGTCAGAGGTGTATCTGGAAGTGTCAGAGGTGTACCTGGGAGTATCAGAGGTGTACCTGGGAGTGTCAGAGGTGTACCTGGGAGTGTCAGAGGTGTACCTGGGAGTGTCAGAGGTGTTCCTGGGAGTGTCAGGGTGTACCTGGGGAGTGTCAGAGGTGTACCTGGGAGTGTCAGAGGTGTACCTGGAAGTGTCAGGGGTGTACCAGGGAGTGTCAGAGGGTATGCCTGGGGTAACGGGAGGGGTGTACCTGGGAGTGTCAGAGGTGTACCTGGGAGTGTCAGGTGTACCTGGTAGTGTCATTGGTGTACCTGGGAGTGTCAGAGGTGTATCTGGAAGTGTCAGAGTTGAACCAGAGTGTCTGAGGTGTACAGGAGTATCAGGTGTACCTGGGAGTCCGAGGTGTACCTGGGAGTGTCAGAGGTGTACCTGGCAGTGTCATGTGGTGTACCTGGGAGTGTCAGGGTGTACCTGGGAGTGTCAGAGGTGTACCTGGGAGTGTCAGAGGTGTACCTGGGAGTGTCAGGGGTGTACCTGGGAGTGTCAGAGGTGTACCTGGGAGTGTCGAGGGTGTACCAGAGTGTCAGGGAGGGAGCCTGGGAGTGTAGAGGTGTACCTGGGGTGTCAGTGGTGTACCTGAGTGTCAGAGGTGTACCTGGGAGTGTCAGAGGTGTACCTGGGAGTATCGGAGGTGTACCTGGGAGTATCGGAGGTGTACCTGGGAGTGTCAGGAGGTGTACCTGGGAGTGTCATTGGTGTACCTGGAGTGTCAGAGGTGTATCTGGAAGTGTCAGGGTGTACCTGGGAGTGTCATTGGTGTACCTGGGGTGTTAGAGGTGAACAGGGAGTGTCTGGGGTGTACCTGGGAGTGTCGGAGTGTCCTGGGAGTATCGGAGGTGTACCTGGGAGTGTCAGAGGTGTACCTGGGAGTGTCATTGGTGTACCTGAGTGTCAGAGGTGTATCTGGAAGTGTCAGAGGTGTACCTGGGGTGTCAGAGGTGTACCTGGGAGTGTCAGAGGTGTGCCTGGGAGTGTCAGTGGTGCCTGGGGTGTCAGAGGTGTACTTGGGGTGTGATTGGTGTACCTGGGAGTGTCAGAGGTGTATCTGGAAGTGTCAGAGGTGTACCTGGGAGTGTCAGGAGGTGTACCTGGGGTGTCAGGGGTGTACCTGGGAGTGTCAGGGTGTACCTGGGAGTGTCAGAGTGTACCTGGGAGTGTCAGAGGTGCCTGGGAGTGTCAGAGGTGTACAGGGGTGTCAGTGGTGCCTGGGGAGTGTCAGAGGTGTGCAGGAGTGTCTGAGGTGTACCTGGGAGTGTCAGGGGGAGGAGCCAGGGAGTGTAAGAGGTGTGCCTGGGAGTGTCAGAGGTGTACCAGGGGGTGTCTGGGGTGTACCTGGGGTATCGGGTACCTGGGTATCAGGTGTACCTGGGAGTGTCAGAGGTGTACCTGGTAGTATCATTGGTGTACCTGGGGTGTCAGAGGTGTATCTGGAAGTGTCAAGGTGAACCAGGGAGTGTCTGAGGTGTACCTGCTGGTATCGGAGGTGTACCTGTGGTATCTGGAGTGTACCTGGGGTGTCAGAGGGTGTACCTGGTAGTATCATTGGTGTACCTGGGAGTGTCAGAGGTGTACCTGGAGTGTCAGAGGTGTGCCTGGGGTATGGAGGTGTACCTGGGGTGTCAGGGTGTGCCTGGGGTGTCAGAGGTGTACCTGGGGTGTCAGAGGTGTACCTGGGAGTGTCAGAGGTGTACCTGGGGAGTGTCAGAGGTGTACCTGGGGTGTCAGAGGTGTTCCTGGGAGTGTCAGAGGTGTACCTGGGAGTGTCAGGGTGTACCTGGGAGTGTCAGGGTATCTGGAAGTGTGAGGTGTACCTGGGAGTGTCAGAGGTGTACCTGGGAGTGTCAGAGGTGTACCTGGGAGTGTCAGGGTGTGCCTGGGAGTGTCAGAGGTGTTCTGAGTGTCAGAGGTGTACCTGGGGTGTCAGAGGTGTGCCTGGAAGTGTCAGGGGTGTACCTGGAAGTGTCAGGGGTGTGCCTGGGGTGTCAGGGTGTGGCTGGGGTGTCAGGGGTGTGCCTG
>NW_024741666.1:0-16255 GCF_018991925.1 Homarus americanus | reverse complement strand
CACTCCCTGGTACACCTCTGACACTCCCAGATAATCCTCTTACACTCCCTGGTTCTCCTCTGACACTCCCAGGTACACCTCAGACACTCCCAGGTACACCTCTGACACTCCCAGGCACGCCTCCGACACTTCCAGGTACATCTCTGACACTCACAGGTATACCTCTGTCACTCCCAGATACTCCTGACACTCCCTGGTACACACCTGACACTGCCAGGTACACCTCATACACTCCCAGGTACACCTCAGACACTCCCAGGTACACCTTTGTCACTCCCAAGTACACCCCTGACACTCTCAGGGACTCCTCTGACACTCCCAGGTACTCCTCTGACACTCCCAGGTACACCTCTGACACTCCCAGGTACACATCTGACACTCCCAGGTACACACCTGACACTCTCAGGAACACCTCCGACACTCCTAGGTACACCTCGGACACTCCCAGGTACACCTCTGACACTCCCTGGTACACCTCTGACACTCCCAGATACTCCTCTGATACTCCATGATACACCTCAGACACTCCCGGGTACACCTCAGACACTCCCAGGTACACCTCTGACACTCCCAGGTACACATCTGACACTCCCAGGTACACCCCTGACACTCTCAGGAACACCTCCGACACTCCCAGGTACACCTCGGACACTCCCAGGTACACCTCTGACACTCCCTGGTACACCTCTGACACTCCCAGATACTCCTCTGATACTCCATGATACACCTCAGACACTCCCGGGTAAACCTCAGACACTCCCAGGTACACCTCTGACACTCCCAAGTACACCCCTGACACTCCCAGAGACTCCTCTAACACTCCCAGGTACTCCTCTGACACTCCCAGGTACACCTCTGACACTCACAGGTACACAACTGACACTCCAAGGTACACCCATGACACTCCCAGGCATACCTCTGACACCCCACGTGACACCCTGACACCTTAGCACACCACTGACACTCCCAGGCACACCCCCTGCACTCTGGCCTCCTCTGACACCCCCAGGCACACCTCAGACACCCCCAGGCAGCTGCCCCAGACACCCCAGGCACACCTCTGACACTCTAAGGCACATCTCTGAAACTCACAGGTACACCACTGTCACTCACAGGTACTCCTGACACTCCCTGGTACACACCTGACACTCCCAGGTACTCCTCATACACTCCCAGGCACACCTCAGACACTCCCAGGTACACCTCTGCCACTCCCAGGTACTCCTCTGACACTCCCTGGTACACCTCTGACACTCCCAGATACTCCTCGGATACTCCCTGGTACACCTCTGACACTCCCAGGTATACCTCTTACACTCCCTGGATCTCCACTGACACTCCCAGGTACACCTCAGACACTCCGAGGTACACCTCAGACACTCCCAGGTACACCTCTGACTCTCCCAAGTACATCCCTGATACTCTCAGGGACTCCTCTCACACTCCCAGGTACTCCTCTGACACACCCAGGTACACCTCTGACACTCACATGTACACATCTGATACTCCCAGGTACACCCCTGACACTCTCAGGAACACCTCTGACACTCCCATGTACACCTCCGACACTCCAAGGTACACCCATGACACTCCCAGGTACTCCTCAGACACTCCCTGGTACACCCCTGACACTCCCAGGTACACCTTTGACACTTCCAGGAACTCCACTGATACTCCCAGGTACACCTCTGACACTCCCAGGCACACCTCTGGACGCTCCCCAGGCACACCCTCCGGACACTCCCAGGTACACCTCCCAACACTCCCAGGCACACCCCTGACACACCCCAGGCACTCCTCTGACACTTCTGCACACCCCTGACACTCCAGGTACACTCTGGACACTCCCAGGTACTCCACTGACACCCCAGGAACTGCTCTGGACCACCCTAGGCACGCCTGCAACACTCCCAGGTACACCTCTGATACTCCCAGGTATACCTCTGACAGTCCCAGGTACACCGCTGACACTCCCAGGTACAACGCTGACACTGCCAGTAACACCGCTGACACTCCATGTACACCTCAGACACTTCCAGGTACACCTCAGACACTCCCAGGTACACTTCTGCTACTCCCAGGTACACCTCTGACACTCCCAGGTACACCTTAGACACTCCCATGTACACCTCACACACACCCCAGGCACATCTCTCACACCCCAGGTACCTCTGACACTGCTGGCACTTCTCTCATACTCCCCAGCCACCTCAGACACTCCCAGGTACACCAGACACTCCCCAGGTACACCAGACACCCCAGGTTCACGTCTGACACTCCCCAGGCACACTGCTGTCACTCCCAGGCACCTCTGACACTCCCAGGTACACACTGACACAAGGAACACCTCTGGCTCTCCCAGGTATAACTCAGACACTCCCAGGTACCCCTCTGGCACTCCCAGGTACACCTCCGACACTCCCAGGTACACATCCGACACTTCCAGGTACACCCATGACACTCCCAGGTACTCCTCAGACACTCCCTGGTACACCCCTGACACTCCCAGGTACACCTTTGACACTTCCAGTAACTCCACTGATACTCCCAGGTACACTTCTGACACTCCCAGGTACACCTCTGACACTCCCAGGTACACCTCTGACACTCCCAGGTACACCTCCGACACTCCTATGCAGGTACACCTCCAACACTCCCAGGCACCCCCTGGACACCCCAGGCATTCCTCTGACACTCTCTGGTACACCCCTCATAACTCCCAGGCACACCCCTGACACCCCAGGTACCCACTGACACTCCCAGGAACTGCTCTGGACACTCCAGTACGCCTGCGACACTCCCAGGCACACCTCCGACACTCCCCAGGTACACCTCCAACACTCCCAGGTACACCCTTGACACTCCCAGGTACTTCTCTGACACTCTCTGGTACACCCCTGACACTCCCAGGGACTCCTCTGACACTCCCAGGTACTCCTCTGACACTCCCAGGTACACTTCTGACACTCCCAGGTACACATCTGACACTCCCAGGTACACGCCTGACACTCTCAGGAACATCTCCGACTCTCCCAGTTACACCTCCGTCACTTCCAGTTACACCCCTGACACTCCCAGGTACACCCCTGACACTCCCAGGTAAACCTCTGATACTCCCATGTACACCTCTGACATTCCCAGGTACTCCTCTGACACTCCCTGGTTCACCTCTGACACTCCCAGGTACACCTCTGACACTCCCAGGTACACCTCTGACACTCCCAGGTATACCTCTGACACTCCCTGGTACACCATTGACACTCTCAGATACAACACTTACACTCCCAGGTACTCCTCAGACACACCCAGGTACACCTCCGACACTCCCAGGTACACCTCCGATACTCCCAGGTACACTTCTTACACTCCCAGGTACACCTGTGACACTCCCTGGTACACACCTGACACTGCCAGGTACACCTCATACACTCCCAGGTACACCTCAGACACTCCCAGGTACCCCTCTGACACTCCCAGGTACTCCTCTAACACTCCCTGGTACACCTCTGACACTCCCAGATAATCCTCTGATACTCCCTGGTACACCTCTGACACTCCCAGGCACAATCCTCTACACTCCCTGGTTCTCCCTCTGACACCTAGCACACCTCAGACACCCCAGGCACACCTCTGACACTCCCCAGGCATACCTCTGACACTCTGCACACCACTGACACCCAGGCACAACACTTACACTCCCCAGGCACCCCAGACACACCCAGGCACACCCCACACTCCCTGCACACACCTCCGACACCCCAGGCACACCCCCACTCCCCAGGCACACACCTCTGACACCCCTGGGCACACCCCTCACACCCCAGGTACTCCTCTGACACCCCTGGTTCACCTCTGACACCCCAGGCACACCTCTGACACTCTCTGGTACACCTCTGACACTCCCAGGTACACATCTGACACTCTTAGGTACACCTCTGACACTCCCAGGTACGCCTCCGACACTTCCAGGTACATCTCCGACACTCCCAGGTAAACCTCCGATACTCCCAGGTACACCTCTGACATTCCCAGGTAAACCTCTGACACTCTTAGGTACTACTCTGACACTCCCAGGTACACCTCCTACACTTCCTGGTTCTCCCCTGACACTCCCAGGTACACCTCAGACACTCCCAGTTACACCTCAGACACTCCCAGGTACACCTTAGACACTCCCAGGTACACCTCTGACACTCCTAGGTACATCTGTGATACTCACAGGTACACCTCTGTCACTCCCAGGTACTCCTAACACTCCCTGGTACACACCTGACACTCCCAGGTACTCCTCATACACTCCCAGGTACACCTCAGACACTCCCAGGTACACCTCTGACACTCCCAGTACTCCTCTGACACTCCCTGGTACACCTCTGACACTCCCAGATACTCCTCTGATACTCCCTGGTACACCTCTGACTCTCCCAGGTGTATGTATATTATTTATGCTGGATTATGTATTATGTATGTATATTATGTATGTGCTCCATTTATATTTATTCAGCCTAGCTAGCAGCGTGTGGCAATGTTATTACCATATCCCACATGCTTAATTAATGTGCCTGGCGACGTATGGAAGCTGCTAATGTATCACTTGCCATACGTCGTCTATAGCAGTTGACCAGGAGCCTAGCTGAGGAGTGCTACCCCCCCCCCTCTGTGTACATACTCTTATCCAGTAAACCGAACCTACAAAACTATACAGGTGTTTGTGTTCTCTCCTGTATATAGAACTTATTACCCAGAACACCTAACATGGCGCAGTGCGTAATCTTACTGGATAATTACGAGTGATTAGTGCAAAGTTTGTGAAAGCCGGCTTATGGACTCCCGCCTTTGTGTCAACCCCGCGTCATCCCTCGAAGAATTTAGCAACTTTGAGCAGTGTCAGTGACAGTGATTTTCTGTGAAGTGTTTAGTGCATTGTGTGTTTCGTGCCATTTATGTGTGACCTTGTTTTAAAGGATTTCCAAGGTATACGGCATGTTCTGGGCATTCGTGGGGAGTAGAGTTCAGCGCACCCTTCTCTAACCGTTTACAGAGGGTGACTGAGCTCCTCCTGTCTCCAACCCCCCCTCACAGCGCCGCCTCCACCCCCCCTCACAGCTGGGGCGAGACGCTTTGCCCGCCCGGCACACACACACACACATACATGCACTAACACTTGCAGACCGCGCGGCTTCATTATATATATTTTATATATATATAATCTACTTATCTGTGTATTTAATTAATTTTTTGTCTGAAATCTTGTTGATACGACGGGCTGACCGGTCAACACTGATTTAAGACACAGTACACAGATGAAGTAGTTATGTCTCATGCCTTACGTAGCCGTGTACCCAGCGCCTGGATGAGTCAAGCGGATGATAGTCCCGCAGAGATGGATGACCAGGCCGGCCACGACGCTCCAGCTCCCACAACATCGCGCAGCCCTTCACCTCAATATTCAGCGTTATCTCCAGAGATAATTGCCTTAATGAAGTTTATGAGAGATGAGAGACGCGAGGATGAAGCTCACAGACGTTTGGCGGATGAGCACAGAAGGCAAGCAGAGGCAGAACGAGACCACCAACGGAGAGTGGAAGACAGTGCACGGTTTGAAGCCTTGATATCTCGCCTCACTGTTAACCAAGCCCCTGGCTCTAACACTGCCTCGGTACTGACTGGTTCAGATACCTCATCCATGCTTCCTTCACGCCCCCCAGCCCCACCTAAAGCAGCAGCTCAAACACCGCCCATCTTGGAGCCTGATGTGAATTTCCAGACTTTTCGTGAATGGCGGCGGCGGTGGGCTGATTATTCTACAATGGTGGATCTCCAGAGTTTGTCACAGCCTAAACAACTCATCCAGCTGCGTATGTGCCTGTCCTTGGAAATTCAGCGTTTCTTAGAACATACGTTGCAGGTACCTCCGACCTCTTTGCTGTCTGTAGAGGAGGTACTGGACATTCTACAACGGCACATCAAAGGACAGCAGAATGAAGCTCTGCGCAGGAGGGAATTGTTTAGCTGCAGACAGATGGAGGGTGAGTCTTTTGACGCCTTTTATGTACGTCTTAAGAGAGCCTCGGAAGAGGTAGATATATGTCTAGGCCACCACCAGCAGTGCGAGGAGACCCAGTTGAAGCAGGTGATCCTGATGGGTGTTAAGGACGAGGAACTTGTCCAACGCCTCACCTCCCTCGACTCTTCCTCCTCTCTTCAGGATGTGTTGACGATATGTCGCTCCTATGAGGCTGCCAGGTGTGCCACCTCTGCCATCCGAGCTCCCCCTACAGCTGTACGCGCTGTTTCCCGGTACAAGGACAAGAAGTCTGTTCCTACGCCTTCGCCCACCACGTCCACGCCCGGTTCATTTTGCAACAACTGTGGTAAGCAGCACGGAACACAGGTGTGTCCAGCTGCTCAGTCTACCTGCAACAGTTGTGACCGTAAGGGCCACTGGTCGCTCACAGTGCGGTGCCCAGCTAAGTACGTACAGTGCAATGTGTACGGTCGTCTGGGCCACTATGACAAGTGTTGCCCTACCCACAAACCCAAGGGACAGCGTCGGCGCCCTTCTACCAGTAAGGGCCGCCCACAGTCGCCAAATCAGAGGCACGGCGACCCTGGACAAAGCCCGACCCATATTAGGAGGGTGTACTCGCATCCCAGGACCAAAGTCCCCCAGTACATCAGCGTCATCGTGACCTATGGCGGTGTGTCATCCCGTCTTCAGATGTTGCCCGACACCGGCGCTGATGCTACAGTCATCGGTCCCCAGCATTTGCGATGCTTGGGGCTCTCTCCAAGCGATCTAGGACCGCCTCCCGAGGACCTCCGCTTTATGGCAGATGGTTCACAGATGGCCCCAGCCCTGGGTTCACTTTATGCACATGTCACCTTTGGCAACAGGTCGTGTCAGGCCTGGATTGACGTGCATAATGGTGTCCCGACTCCCTTGCTGTCCTACAGACATTGTCAAGAGTTGGCCATCATCTCCCAGGACTTCCCAACACCGATTCTCGAGGTAAAATACGCCAACAGGGTGCACGAAGGGAGCAGCAACTACCCTGCTGCCACCCTACCCCTACCTCTGGCCAGTGACACCTCTCCTTCGGTAGTTGTCCCTGCTGCTTCACGTCCCCACGCCTTGGCTCGCCTCCACGACAGTCACTGTGGAGCCGAGGCCACCAAACGGCGTGCAAGACAGACTGTGTTCCGGCCTGGCATCGACCCCGACATCTCCAATGCTGTCCAGGTGTGTAAGCCCCGCCAAGTACTACAACCCGGCCAGCAGCAGGAACCCTTCATTAGTGACGACAACCCCACCCGCCCCTTTGCGTCTGTGTCGGCCGACTTTTTCTCTGTGTCAGGAAAGTTCTTCCTCGTTATCGTCGACCGTCTCTCTGGTTGGCCGGTTGTCATCAAGTGCGGTAATGACACGACGTCTGCCGCCACCATCAGCAAGTTCCGCCACTACTTCCGTGACGTGGGCGTTCCTGTGCGCCTGCAAACCGACGGAGGGCCTCAGTTCACAAGCCGGGACTTTGCTGTGTTCCTCGACCGATGGGGAGTCCGGCATGTGTTGTCATCGCCCCATTACCCGCAGTCCAATGGCCACGCTGAGGCTGCTGTCAAATCCCTGAAGCACCTCATCCTTAAGGTGGCCCCTTCTGGGAACATTGACTGCGAGGCCTTCGACCGGGGTCTTCTTGAACTCCGCAACACACCTAACTACACCGACGCCTGCCCAGGTTTTTGTATGACGCCCCCTTCGTTCTTGTGTCCCTGCTCACCTCAACTTTTCTCCAAGGAGGGCAGGCCAAGACAGAGATTTCAGATCGCCGAGCCGGCCGAACGTGTTCAGGACGCCGTCGCCTGGGCCATAATCCACTCACGCCCTGCTTCTCTCCCCAGGCTGAGGTCGGCACCTGTCCGTGGTTCAGGACCACCTCACGCTGGGACAAAGTAGGCGTAGCTCAAGGGCCCCGGTAGTCACGGACTACCAGGTGGCTACCCAGGTCGCGTGGTGAGAACTGCCTGCCTTTCTCCCGCCTCTGTAACACGCTTCTGCCGCCCCCCCGCCCCACTCAGTGTTGGAGTCTCATACCTTTCCCAGTGATGAAGTCTCGACGCCAGAACGGGATCCAGAAGAAAGGTCTGCCAAGACTTGCTATGAGTGTATAGGGGGGAGGGAGGTATATTATGTATGCTGATTATGTATTATGTATGTATATTATGTATGTGCTCCATTTATGTATTATTTATTCAGCCTAGCTAGCAGCGTGTGGCAATGTAATTACCATATCCCACATGCTTAATTAATGTGCCTGGCGACGTATGGAAGCTACTAATGTATCACTTGCCATACGTCGTCTATAGCAGTTGACCAGGAGCCTAGCTGAGGAGTGCTACCCCCCCCTCTGTGTACATACTCTTATCCAGTAAACCGAACCTACAAAACTATACAGGTGTTTGTGTTCTCTCCTGTATATAGAACTTATTACCCAGAACACCTAACACCAGGTATACCTCTTACACTCCCTGGTTCTCCACTGACACTCCCAGGTACACCGCAGACACTCCCAGGTACACATCTGACTCTCCCAGGTACACCTCTGACTCTCCCAAGTACACCCCTGATACTCTCAGGGACTCCTCTCACACTCCCAGGTACTCCTCTGACACTCCCAGGTACACCTCTGACACTCACAGGTACACATCTGACACTCCCTGATACACCTCTGACACTCCCAGATACTCCTCTCATACTCCTTGGTACACCTCAGACACTCCCGGGTACACCTCAGACATTCCCAGGTACACCTCTGACACTCCCAAGTACACCCCTGACACTCCCAGGGACTCGTCTGACACTCCCAGGTACTCCTCTGACACTCCCAGGTACCCCTCTGACACCCCAGGTACAACTCCACATTCCCAGGCATACCTGACAGTCCCAGGTACACCGCTGACACTCCCAGGTACACCAAGACACTGCCAGGAACACTGCTGACACCCATGTACACCCCAGACACTTCCAGGCACACCAGACACCCCAGGCACATCTCCCTTGTTACCCCAGGCACACCCCTGACACCCCAGGTACACCTTAGACACTCCCAGGTACACCTCACACACTCCAAGGTACACCTCTCACACTCCCAGGTACTCCTCTGACACTCGCTGGTACTTCTCTCATACTCCCAGCTACACCTCAGACACTCCCAGGTACACCTCAGACACTCCCAGGTACACCTCAGACACTCCCAGGTTCACCTCTGACACTCCCAGGTACACCGCTGTCTCTCCCAGGTACACCTCTGACACTCCCAGGTACACCTCCGATTGGCCAAGGAACACCTCTGGCTCTCCCAGGTATACCTCAGACACTCCCAGGTACACCTCTGGCACTCCAAGGTACACCTCCGAAACTCCCAGGTACACCTATGACACTCCCAGGTACACCCATGACACTCCCAAGTACTCCTCAGACACTCCCTGGTACACCCCTGACATTCCCAGGTACACCTTTGACACTTCCAGGAACTCCACTGATACTCCCAGGAACACCTCTGACACTCCCAGGTACACCTCTGACACTCCCAGGTACACCTATGACACTCCCAGGTACACCTCCGACACTCCCAGGTACACCTCCAACACTCCCAGGTACACCCCTGACACTCCCAGGTACTCCTCTGACACTCTCTGGTACACCCCTGACACTCCCAGGTACACTTCTGACACTCCCAGGTACTCCACTGACACTCCCAAGAACTGCTCTGACACTCCTAGGTACGCCTGCGACACTCCCAGGTACACCTCCGACACTCCCAGGTACACCTCCAACACTCCCAGATACACCCCTGACACTCTCAGGTACTCCTCTGACACTCTCTGGTACACCCCTGACACTCCCAGGGACTCCTCTGACACTCCCAGGTACTCCTCTGACACTCCCAGGTACACCTCTGACACTCCCAGGTACACATCTGACACTCCCAGGTACACGCCTGACGCTCTCAGGAACATCTCCGACTCTCCCAGTTACACCTCCGTCACTTCCAGTTACACCCATGACACTCCCAGGTAAACCCCGAACACTCCCAGGTAAACCTCTGATACTCCCAGGTACACCTCTGACACACCCAGGTACTCCTCTGACACTCCCTGGTTCACCTCTGACACTCCCAGGTACACCTCTGACACTCCCAGGTACACCTCTGAGGAGGCATACCTCTGACACTCCCCTGGTACACCATTGACACTCAGATACAACACCACTCCCAGGCACCTCAGACACACCCAGGCACCTCCGACACTCCCAGGTACACCTCCGATACTCCCAGGCATTTCTACACTCCCCAGGTACACCTCTGACACTCCCTGGTACACACCACCTGACACTGCCAGGTACACCCCACACCCCCAGGTACACCCCAGACACTCCTGCACCCCTTCTGACACCCCAGGTACTCCTCTGACACCCCTGGCACACCCCTGACACTCCCAGGTACACCTCTGATACTCCCTGGTACACCTCTGACACTCCCAGGTACTCCTCTGACACTCCCTGGTTTACCTCTGACACTCCCAGGTACACCTCTGACACTCCCAGGTACACCTCTGACACTCCCAGGTATACCTCTGACACTCCCTGGTACACCACTGACACTCCCAGGTACAACACTTACACTCCCAGGTACTTCTCAGACACACCCAGGTACACCTCCGACACTCCCAGGTACACCTCCGATACTCCCAGGTACACTTCTTACACTCCCAGGTACATCTCTGGCACCTGGCACACACCCTCACACTCCCAGGTACTCCTCTGGACACTCCCCTGGTTCACCTCTGACACTCCCAGGCACACCTCTGACACTCTCTGGTACACCTCTGACACTCCCAGGTACACATCTGACACTCTTAGGTACACCTCTGACACTCCCAGGTACGCCTCCGACACTTCCAGGTACATCTCCGACACTCCCAGGTAAACCTCCGATACTCCCAGGTACACCTCTGACATTCCCAGGTAAACCTCTGACACTCTTAGGTACTACTCTGACACTCCCAGGTACACCTCCTACACTTCCTGGTTCTCCCCTGACACTCCCAGGTACACCTCAGACACTCCCAGTTACACCTCAGACACTCCCAGGTACACCTTAGACACTCCCAGGTACACCTCTGACACTCCTAGGTACATCTGTGATACTCACAGGTACACCTCTGTCACTCCCAGGTACTCCTAACACTCCCTGGTACACACCTGACACTCCCAGGTACTCCTCATACACTCCCAGGTACACCTCAGACACTCCCAGGTACACCTCTGACACTCCCAGTACTCCTCTGACACTCCCTGGTACACCTCTGACACTCCCAGATACTCCTCTGATACTCCCTGGTACACCTCTGACTCTCCCAGGTGTATGTATATTATTTATGCTGGATTATGTATTATGTATGTATATTATGTATGTGCTCCATTTATATTTATTCAGCCTAGCTAGCAGCGTGTGGCAATGTTATTACCATATCCCACATGCTTAATTAATGTGCCTGGCGACGTATGGAAGCTGCTAATGTATCACTTGCCATACGTCGTCTATAGCAGTTGACCAGGAGCCTAGCTGAGGAGTGCTACCCCCCCCTCTGTGTACATACTCTTATCCAGTAAACCGAACCTACAAAACTATACAGGTGTTTGTGTTCTCTCCTGTATATAGAACTTATTACCCAGAACACCTAACATGGCGCAGTGCGTAATCTTACTGGATAATTACGAGTGATTAGTGCAAAGTTTGTGAAAGCCGGCTTATGGACTCCCGCCTTGTGTCAACCCCGCGTCATCCCTTCTCGAAGAATTTAGCAACTTTGAGCAGTGTCAGTGACAGTGATTTTCTGTGAAGTGTTTAGTGCATTGTGTGTTTCGTGCCATTTATGTGTGACCTTGTTTTAAAGGATTTCCAAGGTATACGGCATGTTCTGGGCATTCGTGGGGAGTAGAGTTCAGCGCACCCTTCTCTAACCGTTTACAGAGGGTGACTGAGCTCCTCCTGTCTCCAACCCCCCCTCACAGCGCCGCCTCCACCCCCCCTCACAGCTGGGGCGAGACGCTTTGCCCGCCCGGCACACACACACACACATACATGCACTAACACTTGCACACCGCGCGGCTTCATTATATATATTTTATATATATAATCTACTTATCTGTGTATTTAATTAATTTTTTGTCTGAAATCTTGTTGATACGACGGGCTGACCGGTCAACACTGATTTAAGACACAGTACACAGATGAAGTAGTTATGTCTCATGCCTTACGTAGCCGTGGACCCAGCGTCTGGATGAGTCAAGCGGATGATAGTCCCGCAGAGATGGATGACCAGGCTGGCCACGACGCTCCAGCTCCCACAACATCGCGCAGCCCTTCACCTCAATATCTGCCAGCGCCATTCCAGACGCTTGATGAGCACAGGCAAGCAGAGGCAGAGAGAGACCACCAACGGAGATTGGAAGACAGTGCACGGTTTGAAGCTTTGATATCTCGCCTCACTGTTAACCAAGCCCCTGGCTCTAACACTGCCTCGGTACTGACTGGTTCAGATACCTCATCCATGCTTCCTTCACGCCCCCCAGCCCCACCTAAAGCAGCAGCTCAAACACCGCCCATCTTGGAGCCTGATGTGAATTTCCAGACTTTTCGTGAATGGCGGCGGCGGTGGGCTGATTATTCTACAATGGTGGATCTCCAGAGTTTGTCACAGCCTAAACAACTCATCCAGCTGCGTATGTGCCTGTCCTTGGAAGTTCAGCGTGTCTTAGAACATACGTTGCAGGTACCCCCAACCTCTTTGCTGTCTGTAGAGGAGGTACTGGACGTTCTACAACGGCACATCAAAGGACAGCAGAATGAAGCTCTGTGCAGGAGGGAATTGTTTAGCTGCAGACAGATGGAGGGTGAGTCTTTTGACGCTTTTTATGTACGTCTTAAGAGAGCCTCGGAAGAGGTAGATATATGTCTAGGCCACCACCAGCAGTGCGAGGAGACCCAGCTGAAGCAGGTGATCCTGATGGGTGTTAAGGACGAGGAACTTGTCCAACGCCTCACCTCCCTCGACTCTTCCTCTTCTCTTCAGGATGTGTTGACGATATGTCGCTCCCATGAGGCTGCCAGGTGTGCCACCTCTGCCATCCGAGCTCCCCCTACAGCTGTACGCGCTGTGTCCAGGTACAAGAAGGACAAGAAGTCTGCTCCTACGCCTTCGCCCACCACGTCCACGCCCGGTTCATTTTGTAACAACTGTGGTAAGCAGCACGGAACACAGGTGTGTCCAGCTGCTCAGTCTACCTGCAACAGTTGTGACCGTAAGGGCCACTGGTCGCTCACAGTGCGGTGCCCAGCTAAGTACGTACAGTGCAATGTGTGCGGTCGTCTGGGCCACTATGACAAGTGTTGCCCTACCCACAAACCCAAGGGACAGCGTCGGCGCCCTTCTACCAGTAAGGGCCGCCCACAGTCGCCAAATCAGAGGCACGGCGACCCTGGACAAAGCCCGACCCATATTAGGAGGGTGTACTCGCATCCCAGGACCAAAGTCCCCCAGTACATCAGCGTCATCGTGACCTATGGCGGTGTGTCATCCCGTCTTCAGATGTTGCCCGACACCGGCGCTGATGCTACAGTCATCGGTCCCCAGCATTTGCAATGCTTGGGGCTCTCTCCAAGCGATCTAGGACCGCCTCCCAAAGACCTCTGCGTCACGGCAGATGGTTCACAGATGGCCCCAGCCCTGGGTTCACTCTATGCACATGTCACCTTTGGCAACAGGTCGTGTCAGGCCTGGATTGACGTGCATAATGGTGTCCCGACTCCTTTGCTGTCCTACAGACATTGCCAAGAGTTGGCCATCATCTCCCAGGACTTCCCAACACCGATTCTCGAGGTAAAATACGCCAACAGGGTGCACGAAGGGAGCAGCAACTACCCTGCTGCCACCCTACCCCTACCTCTGGCCAGTGACACCTCTCCTTCGGTAGTTGTCCCTGCTGCTTCACGTCCCCACGCCTTGGCTCGCCTCCACGACAGTCACTGTGGAGCCGAGGCCACCAAACGGCGTGCAAGACAGACTGTGTTCCGGCCTGGCATCGACCCCGACATCTCCAATGCTGTCCAGGTGTGTAAGCCCTGCCACGTATTACAACCCAGCCAGCAGCAGGAACCCTTCATGAGTGACGACAACCCCACCCGCCCCTTTGAGTCTGTGTCGGCCGACTTTTTCTGTGTGTCAGGAAAGTCCTTCCTCGTTATCGTCGACCGTCTCTCTGGTTGGCCGGTTGTCATCAAGTGCGGTAATGACACGACGTCTGCCGCCACCATCAGCAAGTTCCGCCACTACTTCCGTGACGTGGGCGTTCCTGTACGCCTGCAAACCGACGGAGGGCCTCAGTTCACAAGCCGGGACTTTGCTGTGTTCCTTGACCGATGGGGAGTCCGGCATGTGTTGTCATCGCCCCATTACCCGCAGTCCAACGGCCACGCTGAGGCTGCTGTCAAATCCCTGAAGCACCTCATCCTTAAGGTGGCCCCTTCTGGGAACATTGACTGCGAGGCCTTCGACCGGGGTCTTCTTGAACTCCGCAACACACCTAACTACACCGGACGCTCCCCTGCCCAGGTTTTGTATGGACGCCCCCTTCGTTCTTGTGTCCCTGCTCACCCTCAATCCTTCTCCAAGGAGTGGCAGGCCAAGACAGAGGATTGTGATCGCCGAGCCGCCGAACGTGTTCAAGACGTCGTCGCCCGCTACAACGACCACGCCCGTTCTCTCCCCAGGTTGAGTGTCGGCACCCAAGTCCGTGTTCAGGACCCGACCTCCCTACGTTGGGACAAAGTAGGCGTAGTCATGGGTCTCGGTAGGTCACGGGACTACCAGGTGCGGTTACCCAGTGGTCGTGTGTGGTGGAGGAACCGCCGTTTTCTCCGCCCTGTAACAATGCCTTCTGCCGGCCCCGCCACCAGTGTTGAGTCCCATACCCTTCCCAGTGATGAAGTCCCTCGACGCTCAGAACGGATCCAGAAGAAAAGGTCCGCTCAAGACTTTGCTATGAGCGTATAGGGGGGAGGGAGGTGTATGTATATTATGTATGCTGGATTATATATTATGTATGTATATTATGTATGTGCTCCATTTATGTATTATTCATTCAGCCTAGCTAGCAGCGTGTGGCAATGTTATTACCATATCCCACATGCTTAATTAATGTGCCCGGCGACGTATGGAAGCTGCTAATGTATCACTTGCCATACGTCGTCTATAGCAGTTGACTAGGAGCCTAGCTGAGGAGTGCTACCCCCCCTCTGTGTACATACTCTTATCCAGTAAACCGAACCTACAAAACTATACAGGTGTTTGTGTTCTCTCCTGTATATAGAACTTATTACCCAGAACACCTAACACCAGGTATACCTCTTACACTCCCTGGTTCTCCACTGACACTCCCAGGTACACCTCAGACACTCCCAGGTACACATCTGACTCTCCCAGGTACACCTCTGACTCTCCCAAGTACACCCCTGATAGTCTCAGGGACTCCTCTCACACTCCCAGGTACTCCTCTGACACTCCCAGGTACACCTCTGACACTCACAGGTACACATCTGACACTCCCTGATACACCTCTGACACTCCCAGATACTCCTCTCATACTCCCTGGTACACCTCAGACACTCCCGGGTACACCTCAGACATTCCCAGGTACACCTCTGACACTCCCAAGTACACCCCTGACACTCCCAGGGACTCGTCTGACACTCCCAGGTACTCCTCTGACACTCCCAGGTACCCCTCTGACACTCCCAGGTACAACTCTGATACTCCCAGGTATACCTCTGACAGTCCCAGGTACACCGCTGACACTCCAAGGTACACCGCTGACACTGCCAGGAACACCGCTGACACTCCATGTACACCTCAGACACTTCCAGGTACACCTCAGACACTCCCAGGTACACCTCTGCTACTCCCAGGTACACCTCTGACACTCCCAGGTACACCTCAGAAACTCCCAGGTACACCTCACACACTCCCAGGTACACCTCTCACACTCCAAGGTTCTCCTCTGACACTCGCTGGTACTTCTCTGATACTCCCAGCTACACCTCAAACACTCCCAGGTACACCTCAGACACTCCCAGGTACACCTCAGACACTCCCAGGTTCACCTCTGACACTCCCAGGTACACCGCTGTCACTC